>NC_134486.1:215554675-215562175 GCF_040206685.1 Ascaphus truei
GAATTTTTAAATCAAACGTAAGTTTACCAAACTGAAGGGAAAACAATGATGTAGTCGAATTAGAATTTGTTGAGTGTAGTGATTCATGAATATATACGTTTTCAAGCCTTTTAAGCATCTCAGCAATAAATCATGGAAATGTGCAATGACCCTTTGTGCTAGGCAGTATAAGAGCTCTTTTGAATCTCCTGCAAAGAAAACTTGTCCTCCCAGTGAAAATAAATTGCTGGGAAATAATTTAATGACCAAGGCATCTACCAAACTGATATGTCTCTCTCCCTTGATATTTAAAGCCTGTCTGGAAAAAAAAACAAAGCTTTCCAACTCAAGGTCATTAAACATTTTTCTGTAGCAATGATGACTTAGCATTGCTATGTATAATCTACAAAAAACGGATGCATCATCTTTCAAATGTAGCTTCAACCGCTGCCCTCTCTCCCTGGTGCAGTGGGTACGTTGCTGTCGGAAATCAGAGCTTCGACCACTCTCTGTTAGTTGGTTTTATACAGCACACATGTAAAGTGTCTACATATGTTCCCCTTGAAGTATATTATGTTGGCCACCATTGGTTTAGTGACACAGGTGCATTTTCCTAGCTGTATCCGCTTATTCGTTTTCAGAAGCAACTCAAGAAAGTTACCAGTATTTGATAATAATAATAATGATGATAATAATAATAATAATAATAGTCATCCAAGTGTTAGTTTATCATTTATTTGTAAAGCGCCAACACATTCCGCAGCGTGGTACAAAGGAGTGCAAGGTAATGTATGTTGCAAAAAAACTGTTAGGCTTACATACAAGTGAGGTCAAACATACAAAAACAGATACACAGTGGTAATGCGGGCCCTGCTCATGAGAGTTTACAATCTAGAGGGAATAAGGGACAATGTTGAAATAAGAAGGTAAAGTGGCTGCTCATTAGGGATGGAGTGTATCTCAGGTTGGAATATGGACCAGCCCGACAGCCGATTCCATTAAGGTTTGGGAGGGGGGGAGGCGAGGGGGGAGGATGTTATATAGGGTGGAGATTGGTCCACCCGCACTGATTAGGCTATGGTCGTGAGTGGAGTAACTCAGGGATCAGTACTGGGATCCCTGCTTTTTAAACTTGTTTATTAATGACCTTGAGGTTGGCATAGATAGCAAAGTCTCCATCTTTGCTGATGATACTAAATTGTGTAAGGTAATAGAATCAGAGCAGGATGTAATTTCTCTTCAGAAGGACTTGGAGAGACTGGAAACGTGGGCAGGTAAATGGCAGATGATGTTTAATACAGATAAATGTAAGGTTATGCATTTTGGAAGCAAGAATAAACAAGCAACATACAAATTAAAAAAAAAAAAAAATCAGGGTAAAATTGGGGGAATCCTTGATGGAGAAGGATTTAGGAGTGCTTGTAGACAACAGGCTTAGCAATAGTACCTAAAATCATGCAGTAGCTGCAAAGGCAAACAAGATCTTATCTTGCATTAAACGGGCAATGGATGGAAGGGAAGTAAACATTATTATGCCCCTTTACAAAGCATTAGTAAGACCACACCTTGAATATGGAGTACAATTTTGGACACCAGTCCTTAGAAAAGACATTATGGAACTAGAGAGAGTGCAGAGAAGAGCCACTAAATTAATAAAGGGGATGGACAATATAGCTTGTAAGGAGAGGCTAGCTAAATTAGATTTATTTACATTAGAAAAGAGGCGTCTAAGAGGGGATATGATAACTATATACAAATATATTCAGGGGCAGTACAGGGAGCTTTCAAAATAACTATTCATCCCAAGGGCAGTTCAAAGGATTCAGGGGCATCCCTTAAGGTTGGAGGAAAGGAGATTTCACCAGCAACAAAGGAAAGGGTTCTTTACAATAAGGGCAGTTAACATGTGGAATTCATTACCCATGGAGACTGTGATGGCAGATAAAATAAATTTGTTCGGGGAAAAAAAAAAAAAACTTTGGCCATCTTTTTAGAAAGGAAAGGTATACAGGGATATACCAAATAAGTAAACATGGGAAGAAGATTGATCAAGGGAATAATCCGATTGATCAAGGGAATAATCCGATTGCTAATTCTTGGAGTCAGGAAGGAATTATTTTTCACCTTATGAGATTTAATTGAATGAGAGGACACTGGGGTTTTGGGTTTGCCTTCCTCTGGATCAATAAGAATAGATATAGGATATATCCAAGATATATAGGATATATAGGATCTGTCCAAGGATGGACTCCTGACGAAGCAACACCAGCGAAACGCGTAGTCGGAAGGCGCCCTGCTGACGTCACTCACCCATACCTGCACTTGCCTTCATCTGTCTGCACTTGGGATCCCCTTCATTTGGTGAATTTCACCCGCGCCACGATACCGGAAATGAAACGCTGGAAAACCGGAAGTGACGCGACGGGAGATTCGTGCGGAGGGGGTGAGAATCTGGAAGCAGTGTTCGCTTTTCTTATGTGCCCAGTATATGTTTTATTGATGTAAGCATACATCTTTATGGTTTTTAGTGATTAAATTGTTACTTTTTATACGGTACACACTATGTTTGGCATTTTGTTTTCTCATATATACACGACTGCCATCGCATCATTCTGAGTGATATACAGACATCCCCAAGAATCGAGAGAGAGAGAGAGAATCTATACAATCACATCCCACCATCATTACCCACCAGAGTTTGGGTTACATGCTCGATTTTTTCAGAGAAAATGTGAGTTCTGAATTTATAGAAGTCTACTGAATTTGGAGATACATCTATAGAGACTTTGTTGCACTATTATGTTTGTTTTTCATTTCATTTCATATATTCACCATTGAATGAGTTGCGCTCCCCTTCAACTTCCACAATTGTCCATATATATCACCGGATTTACATATCCCGTCTCCTCAAGATTTTTGTAAGAAGTTATTTATTGTTAACCTTATACAGTGTACACCTTTGTACCATCATCCAATCAATGTTTGCATTAGTATAATACTGTGCGCTGTTTCTTTTTCTTTACGCACATACACATATACAGTGACATAGTCCCAGGATATTAGCAGCTTTCTGTTCGATTTAGATCAGAAAGCGCTGGTGTAAAAGTATCCATTCCACAGCTTCACATTTACTGAGGTTGGTGGATGGAAAGTCCAGGCCAGAGTTTCTAATGCTCCTAATTCCCCTCACCTGCTCTCCTAATTAAGGAACAGGTATTTATGGCAGATAGTTTTGCTATTTCAGTCTCTCTCCAGTTCAAGGAGGACACCCCCTTCATGTGTTGCAGTATCCAGAAGGGTTGCAGAGAATCTATTGGGACGCTGTCCTCTTCTATCAGATAAAAAATTAATGTATATGTCTGTGCCTAAAGACCGTGGATATTATTAAGTATATAGTAACCCTAAACGGGAGTGTGTTATTTAAGCTGGGGAACCAGGTTAGTTGGCCAGCAACAATTAGAGAGGCTTATGCTGCTGTATAGTTAGTTTCCATAAAAGGGATAGGTGTTAGTTTTATGATTGTTTCTTAAAGTGACAGGGTGACTGAAACATTGAGTGTGACTAATGTAAGAATTAACTGCTTAAGGTCAATGGCCGAGTGCCCCAATATGTACCTGTTGAAGCTACAGTTCCCTACTGGGGTGAAATAAAAACAGGCAGAAGTCTGAATTACACAATATAATGCTTTGTATTATGTTATTTCTCTAATTAACCCTAGAAGACTGTGTCGAGAAGAGCCCAGACAGACGTCGGCGATACAAAAGAGGGCCGTTTGTCGCAATACATTCACAAAAAAATAAATATAATAATTGAATATAAATCATAATCATAATAATAATAAAATATAATTATAAAATATAATATAAATATATATATTTATATTAAACAAAGAGCAGAAGCACATGCCTGTGATGGTGAGGAGGTAGCTAGGCTCAATAATAAAAGGTTAAGCCCACTTGGTTACCCCTGAACCGTGTGTAAATGTTCTAGAGTGTCAGCTCTTTGACCCAACTGTCGTATATGTATCACTGAGACTGTGGAGAAATAATGCAACAATTCAGTATTTTCTGTATTTTGCCTTTCCAGGGGTGCTGGGCAGCAGAGCTCGCGGGGCTGTGAGTTTATTGGTGGGTTTTGCAGAGAATCTTCAATCAGATTGTTGATATGTAGCGGGGTTCCAGAGTTATCGGACACCCCAGAGATGTACCCAGGAATCAGTTAAGATTCTCGGGCACATAGAAGCACAATGATCCGGAAAAATCCTACCCTGGAAACGTCCTTGTGACTCACCGCCAGGGTTCCCTGCTTCAGCACAGGATGGAAAAGTAAAGACGACATGGGGGAATCAAGTTATCCCAGAACGGTCCGGGGGTCCCTAGTATAAGGTGGGATGCCCAGTCACCCTGAACCTGGTATAGGGGCTCAGGGGGTGCTCCAGCTAAGTTTAAAAGCGGCAAGGGATTTTATTGTGTGTGGGAACAGTAAAGTAAGGGTTATGCAGTGTGCCAGGGATAAGTCTGTAAAAATAGGAATCACATATTTTATTCTATCCCTGACACCGGACCAGAGGACTTATAACAGTAAAAGACACATAAGCAAGAGTTTTATTAAAGGTTTTTATTTAATAAATGTGAATGCTTATAACCATGTATATCTGTGACTGTGGGATTCCTAGTCCGTGGCTCCGAGAGACCAGATGGCTACTAAGCTTGGCGCCACTGGGTCTACTCGAGACCCGGAGTTGAAAGACTCAGGGTTGCCACGGTGTTGGAACAGGAATACTTTAGTTATACCCGAGTACCTCCGTCCTTGGGCTAACAAAGAGCTATCCGGCAACCATTTGCCCTGCCCCAGACTCTGCAGAGCCTGGACAGCAGGTGGGATCGATATGCTAAGAGGCAGAGGTGCCAGGTTGGCGCATGCCCCTTAACAGAATCCAAAATCGGTGCCCACCCCGCTGTGGAATACCGGCAAATCGGTGATTGGCTGGCAGGAGAATTCCCACGCCCTGATTGGTTGTAGTAGTTTCTGAATGGGACACTAAAACCTGTAAGAAGCCTTGCAGCCAATCAGGACCTCAGATTCCAAGCGCCAAACCATCGGCGGCAAATTCAAAAATGCTCTATGAAGAATAGACACGAACTGGCTTCAAAGATTTTGACTGAGAAAAGTTTCTAAGTCCCGCTTTTTGAGGACGTAGCGGTCGCGGCTGAGATTGCCGAATTGCATTCCAGGACTTTCTCGAGTACCTCCCTGTCTTTGGAAAGGGCTCCTACAGAGGTCGTTTGTGATAGTTTCGTTTAAAGGAAGATTTTATTTGTTAGCCCCTTCCCAGCAAGTGTTTTAACCGTGTAAATTGTGTTACTTTGTGTGTATGTCAAATGCTGGAATAAATTACAATTTATTTTACTGCTGTGTCTTGTTCAATCAGATGATCCCGATAGGAAAAGGTGTTAATAACCCTGGTCACCCATGACAATGTATGCCGACACACAGCTGAGCAGGGGATTGCCAGGCTGTCTGCGATCGGGGGAGAGGCTAGACAGCACATCTAATGACGTCACTACCGGAATCACCATCAGAATAGCTCTACTTGTTTCGTCGCTGGCAAGCAACTTCCTCAGGGAAAAGTACTGTACCAGAGATTTAACTAAAATATCTCAAAAAAGTAATTTTGGGGAACTAGAATTTCTCAGACATAAAATAATTAGATCATAGACAACTCTCCTCCCCATTCCATGCAGGTGGCGGTCAGCACTCCTGATCATGATCTACCCCTAGAAAAGGAGAATAGTGCCATGACGTACAAGATAACGCATAAGGGCCACAGGCGTGCCAGGACTCATGATGTACACGCACAGAAAGGGGTTAACATAAAAATATCAAAACTCAAAAAATAGAAACAGGGACACACACAGACACACTGAAACTCGCTCACATCTCAGCTATCAGTTCAGACTAGCCCTACTCCCTCCAACTAGCCCCACCATCTGTCTCCTGCTCTCTGATCCCCCCCGCTCTCATCACACACACACACACACACACACACACACACACACACACACACACACCTCAGACCCGACTAGCTCCACCACCTCTGACTAGCCCCACCCCCAGCATGCCTCCTTGTCACGGGAGACCAGATTTATCAACACTTTTTAACTGGGATCTTGTGATTGAGCAAAGCAAGGAGGTAAAATAAATTGTAATTTATTTCAGGAAAAGACATGCATACAATTAAACAATTTACACAGTTAACACACTTACTGGGAATAGGGCAAACAAATAAAATCTTCCTTTAAACGGAAATGTCACAACGACCTCTGGAGGAGCCCTTTCCAATGACGGGGAGGTACTCACGAAAGTCCTAGAACGCAAATCGGCTTGCAATCCAGCCCGCGACCGCTATGTTCTCAAAAGTGGGACTTAGAAACTTTTCTGACTCAATCTCTGAAGCCAGCTCGCATCTATTCTTCACAGAGCATCTTTGAATTTGCCACTGATGGTTTAGCGCTTGGAATCTCCTCTCCTGATTGGCTGCAAGGCATCTTATGGGTTTCAGTGTCCCATTCAGAAACCACTACAACCAATCAGCGTGTGGAAATTCTCCTGCCAGCCAATCACCAATTTTTCAGTATTCTAAAGCCGGGTGGGCACCTTTTCTCATTCTGCTAAAGGGCATGCACCAACCTGGCACCTCTGCCTCTTAGCATATTGAGCCCACCCGCTGTCCCGTCTCCGAGTCTGGGTTTGGGCAAATGGTGACCGGATAGCCCTTTCTTAGCCCATGACGAAGGTACACAAGTATAACTGCAGTACCCCTCCTGTTCTAACACCTTGGCACCCCTGAGGCTTTCAAGTCCGGACTCCGCACAGACCCATAGGCACCAAGCTTGGTAGCCATCTGGTCCCTCGTAGTCCAGGACTCGGAAATCCCACAGTTCATTGACGGGTTATCAGTACATATACGTATTAAACATAACTCTTTAATAAAAATTTACTGTTCCCTGTAACTTGTGTTGAAAATGTGTAAGTCCCTGTTCTGGTGTCAGGGATGGAATAAGGGGGTATACTGCCAACACTTACTGGCCGCATTCCTGTCACACTCTAGAAATGACTTTAAAACTGTCACACAGAAAAAACACTCACAGCTTTATCATATAGCTGGAGTATCCCCTGAACCCCTATACTAGGTTCAGGGTACCTGGGCATCGCCCCTTATACTATGGACCCCCTGTATGTTGCAGGTATGCATTAACCCCTTCATGCCCCCTTTACCTTGTCTGGATCCTGCTGCAGCATGAATCCTGGTGGTGAGTCGTAAGAACGTTTTCAGGGTAGGAGTTTGTCCGGAGCAACGTGCTTTGATATATCCAAGAATCTCACTTGATTCCCGGATACATCGTTGGGGTATCCTGTAACCCCGATACAGACACATTATGTAATGACTTTCTCCGGCAAACCCGCCCTGAAACTTACAGCCTAGAAATCTCCTGGTCCCAGCACCCCAAGGAAGGCAAA
>NC_134486.1:216167175-216342175 GCF_040206685.1 Ascaphus truei
ATCATGCATACGGCAAAAGGCAAAAGGTCGTGTTAAAACCAACTAAGAAACGACAGTCGCTGCCAAGCAATGCACCAGCACCAGCACCGGCTTCCAATAACGGTCCCACCGTCAGTGACAACCCTTGCTGTCTATCCAGCAAGCCTGAGCCGGATTTCGCGTGCAGTTTCGATCAAGCTTGCATGTACCTAAGCAATTTCCAGCCTCATCAGCTCACTACAGGTGTACTAGTCCCGCTGCAAACTATCGACGTGGATGATCAAGAACACTGGATTGGCAGTGGCCCGGCACCGGCGCCAGCTGAATGGGAAATTCTATGGTGAGTATTGTTGCCGTATTATTTTCGGTGTTTTTTTTTATTTTGACAATACAGTATCAATATCGGCGCGATTCAAAAGTCAAGCGATTCTCCTGTAAGCAATATTATTGGCTGAGCGGCTTCTCCAGTACTGTGCTGCAGATACTGAACAATTGGTGGAACGCTAGGCGCATGCGCATTGGAACCTTCTTGAAACGCATATGCGTGTCATTACATCGACGGTAGGCGCATGCGCATGTGAACAGGAGACGCCCCCCGAGAAAATTATTGGTGGGACTGGCTGGGAACTTCTTTAGGGGGCTGACCATTACAGTAAAAAATTTCTTTTTGTTTTTCCTCAGAAAAGAAAACGGCTAATGGAGGGATTTCGATGGATAATATCGCTTTGTGTAACAATGCCTGCACATTGCTGAATCGGATTTAAAAACCCACGTACCGGAGGCTACAGTTTAGTGGCCGTTGTTATTGATTAGGATAGAATACTGTACCTGAAACAGTATGCTGATGTTTTCCGGCCGTACAGTATACAATACTTTTTTATATACAGTATACTGTGTAATAAACCCGAAAAAATAAAAACTATGCATTTATTCTACATGTATTATAGTACTGTACATACAGTATGTGTCTTCTATACAGTGCCAGTACATACAGTACAGTACAGTACTGTATGTGTCTTCTATTTTTTTTTAATACTCTTGTATTGAGCATGCCTACAGTATACAGTACAGTATGCCTGGACAGTAGTGTACATTCTAGAAACACTGTATTTTGTTACAGTAGCAAAGGAGCCAATGGAACAATGTAAAACAAATCAACATGTTCTTTTATTGGTGGAGTAAGTACAAAAACATTTATTTACAAATACTGTACAATGTAGAAACATTTTAAGTGCACAGCAATTCAAAACATCAACAGGTGTATGGTTTACTGCTACAGTAGTGAAAACATTTATGTATATAAAGTAAAAACATTTACAGTCAGTCAGTATGGTTTACAGTCACATGTTTTAAAAACAAATTCTTTATTCATAAAATATACAAAACGCAACATCTCCTTTATTAAAGAACAGAAAGTCAAAACATATACAGTGGGATGGTGTGCAAAACAGTCTGCACCAGTACAGTCCTCGAAGGCAGCAAACAGGCCCGGTTTTCAGGGTAACCTTTGAAAACCGTGCCTGTTTGCGGCTTTCAGGGACTGGAATTGTGCAGGTCCTGTGTGTGTGCACAGCAAGTTAAAACATTTCTGTATAAATACAAGTTAAAAAACACACAACAACATCTACTTTATTTAAGTACAGCAGGTCAAAACGTACAATACAGTTCAGCACAACAGTATGGTCTTACCTGTGATTAAAAAAAATATTTATTCTTAAAATATAGTATACAAAATGCCAACATCTCCTTTATTAAAGAAACATATACAGTACAGTGGGATGGTGTGCAAAACAGTCAGTCAGGCCTGCACCACTACAGTCCTCGAGGGCAGCAAACAGGCCCGGTTTTCAGGACAACCTTAAAAAACACACAACAACATCTCCTTTATTTAAGTACAGCAGGTCAAAACATGTACAGTACAGTTCAGCACAACAGTATGGT
Organism: Ascaphus truei; assembly: GCF_040206685.1. Classification (NCBI taxonomy): domain Eukaryota; kingdom Metazoa; phylum Chordata; class Amphibia; order Anura; family Ascaphidae; genus Ascaphus; species Ascaphus truei. Next base: position 216,169,096 of record NC_134486.1, read on the forward strand.
CTTACAGTACCCGTGATTAAACCAGAAAGTCCACCAGATTGTCCGTCCATGGCCGATTCCTTGCATGGCGCAAAACGCCATTAATGCAGTCTCGAACGCCTTTCATTACAGGATCTGTAATTGTATAAAAGCGCCGCAATTCCCCCAGAATGGTCTTTCTTAAATTGGCAGGAAGCGCTTTTTTTAATCGATTTCCTTCGTAGTTCACTCTGAAGGCCCAGTCTCAGTACAAAGAGTAGGGCACATGGTGCTTAAAAAGTAACAAGGCATACTTGTGGGGTGCACCAGCACTCATCACCCTATACTTCTCCCCGAGCGCCGGTGGCAGATAACACAGGGTGATGTCGGGCATATCGATGCGAGCGAATGTAGGTCTTCTGGGAGCGGGTGTGCTTGAGGCGACGGGCGATGGTAGGTTGTCTGGGAGGAAGCTTTCCTCTGGTCTTGGTCGCCGTGTTGTCTCCTGGCGTGGTCTTGACGGGGTTGTCATGTCCTCCTCAACGGCATACATGTACACTACATCTTCTGGTGGAGGGGGTGCGCTTGGTGATGGAAGGGGGTCGAAGCTCCCATTCAGCACATCCATGCCACCCTCCTGCTCCGGCGTCGGGGAAACATGGACATGAACACAGAGCAAAAATAGCTTTTCATCAGCAACAAAAGGAAAATGGCTTTTCTTCAGAAGACAGACAAAAAAACAGTTTCTCTTTAGCAGACAGTGTATATGGCAGTTGCCCTTTCTATGCAGGGGACAGACAGTTCACAATTCATCTACTTTTCTAACCTTGTATCAGGAAATCTCTCAGCAGCTTACTCCTCTCTCCTCAACAGACAGGCTCCATGTGTCTACAGCCTGGGTTTTAACACACCTTGATTAGGCAGCTGGGATCCAACTAATTGTCCTGAGGTTCCCAGCTGAAGTTAACCTAGTCAGTGCTGCACTGCAGACTAGACATAGTTTTTCCAGGCATATAACTGGTGGCTTTTATTTACCCTGTCACATTCCTCCCCTGTTAGTGTGTGGCTGGGGCTACGCACGTCTGAAGCCCGACTATCCACCCCTTCTCTAGAAAAGAAGTCAGCATTTGCATTCTCTTTTCCCAGCCTATGCTGAATCTCAAATGAGAAGAGTTGGAGGGCCATATACCACCTAGTCAATCTAGCATTGGAATCCTTCATGCTATTTAACCACTTCAGTGGAGCATGATCCGTCACCAAAGTAAAATGGACTCCTGCCAGGTAATGCCTCAAAGCTGCGATTGCCCACTTTACTGCGAGGCACTCTTTCTCAATCACTGAGTAGTTTTTTTCCCTTGGGAACAAATTCTTACTCAGGAAAAGGATAGGATGTTCAACTCCCTCAAACTGTTGTGACAACACTGCCCCTAGCCCTATCTCTGATGCATCTGTTTGTACTATAAAAGGGCTGTTGAAGTTTGGGCTTCGAAGGATGGGACCCTCTGATAGACACCTTTTTATGTCCAGTAATGAAAAGTTCAGTCCGCGCTCTGGCTCTTTAAACTTGGAGTGTTGGTCCCTCTCAGTTCTCTTGCTGCTTCTGTGTTTATGAGGTGTCTCCCCCACCTCCAAATGTGGTTTCCACCGGAACCCTGATGGTGATACCAATATCAGCAAAACAAGAAAAAACACAAAAGCGCACCAAGATGAGAGATAGATATTGTATTAGCAACAAATAATATAATTAGTAACTTACATATAAAATTTCTTTAATAATCCCCGATTCTGGTGTCTATCACAGGAGTAGGGCATCACATAGGAAGTATGAAGGGTAATCTCAGTTCTGAGAGATCAGACCCGCGCGCTGGGGCTGTCTCTGTTCACTCTCCTGTCCTCCACGTGTGGTAGCGTGGTGCGGAGTGTAGCGCGCATGCGCAGGAACCGGGGCCTTCAATAGGTGTCCTTAGGATGCCTGTCCGTTTTTGATAGCATAGAAACGATCGGAAATAAGCAGGAACGGTACACTTGAGTGTGTACTGGTGGTGGATAGTAAAACCGCCAGCCACAACAGTCGCGACGCGTTTCGTTTACCAAAGTAAACTTCTTCAGGCAATATCTGGGACACCTGTTTAGGGGTCCTTTATAGGTCTAATTCTGTGCGTCATTGGTTAATACCTAATGGCTGCATGGCCAATCAGGCTCATATACTGATAGGGGCGGGCCACAATAGGAAGACCTCCCTGTTAGTGCATTTGATCCAGTAATGAATTACACTAATTAAGTATATATATAAGTGTAAATAGAAAGGTAAACAGACCTTAAAGGGGAGCCAAAATCATGTGTCCCAAATAGTCAAGTGCAATAAAATATGCATAGTAGTAGCATAAAAAACAAAGTATATGTGCATACTGGATAACAACATTAATAACATTAAATGACATATAAATAACTTTTAAAATATGGGAAATAGAACAAATGGAAAGGTGGGTGGAGGGAAGGAAAGAATTGAAGAAAAGGTGGGGAAAAAGGCTTATAAAATTAATAAAAACCACTGTAATGATAAAGTAGCTAAAAAAATCAGATGAAAAACAGATAAAAAAGTATTAGACCAATGTTTGTATCAAATTGCAGTATGCATGGTTTCACCTCAAAAAAGGGGTTAATTCCACATAGTCGTTCAAGCCCCCCGGGTACTTGGATTGGAGGGTAAATATCCAGAATTGCTCCCTTTTTGCAATCTGAAGATCTATGTTACCAGCCCGTACATTAGTTGTTTTTATGTCCTCAAAGGCTCTCTGACAATCCCTTGACCACACCACTTGTGTAGGGCACACTTTTTTGTGAGGTCCGTTAAAGGGGCTGCCACTTCCGAATAGTTGGGGATGAACCGCCGGTAGTACCCTGCTAAACCCAGCAGAGAGCGTACCTGCATTTTTGTTTGGGGGGTCGGAACTTCTTTCAGGGAAGCTACCTTGTCGGCTAGTGGCCTTACTTTTCCACCTCCCACTGCATACCCTAAGTATTTGGTTTCCGCTTTACCCAAGGCACATTTCTTAGGGTTGGCTGTGAGCCCTGCCTCTCTTAGAGATTTGAGGACCACTCTCAGCCTATTTAGATGGGCCCGCCAGTGTTTACTATAAATGACAATGTCATCTACAGTGGCGACACACTTTATTCTAACTCGGCTAGATCCGGGAATTTCAGATTATCCCGGTTATGTGCGGTTTTGTGTCGTTTTCGTCCGGGGTGAATTGCGTTATTTTCGCGGCTGTGATTTAAGCATTTTATTCCCGCTGTCTGCAATACTGCAATGCCGTGTAAAAACTCATGGGGGCGTTTGCGAGCTGTTGTCTTTGAAGCCAAGAAGCCGTCCCCTGGCGAGATGTGTTTGCAGCAGAGAGAGATCCGCTGCTCTCTCTGCGCAAACATCGGCACATTAAAAATTATTTAAAATACATTTTTATTCATAGTGTAGATGTGCAGGGGGTCTCCGGAGCTGAACCGCATTGGTTTCAGGTCCGGGGACCCCCTGCGTCCCGAGATACTGGCCCCTTTATGGGGTGCCGGTATCCCTCTGCATTTAAAGGTCCCGATCACGTGACCGCGGAATGTAAACAAAGCAGAGGGATACCGGCACCCCATAAAGGGGCCTGTATCTCGGGAAGCAGGGGGTCCCCGGACCTAAAACCAAAGCAGTTCCGCTCCGGAGACCCTCTGTACATCTACAGTATGAATAAAACACCCATATCAATAAACACTCGTTCCTTACCTTTGCGGCTATGTGCTATGGTAACGAAGCAGCATGAATGTATTTTTAATAATATTGTACAGTGAGCATGGGGTTCCCTGAGCCACAAATCAAAGCTCAGGGGACCCCCTGCTCCTGCACAATATTATTAAAATACAGAAATGCTGCTTCATTACCATAGCTGATAGCCGCTAAGGCAATGAAGGGGTTAACCCACCTTGCCCCCTTTATTGTGGGTAGCGGGGGTGGGTGAAGGTGGTATTTGGCCCTTGGTGTGAGTTTAGGACTTGCGGGGGGGTTGCGGGTGCACTTAACCCCTTCACGACCGTAGCAGTTAATACCGCTATGGTCATGAAGGGGTTAAACCCTCCCGCTACCCCCCCCCCCCGCAAGCCCTTAAAACCACCGTTGGGGCTAATACCCCCTTCACCCACCCCCGCTACCCACAATAAAAAAAATTCACACACAGCAGCCCCACAATAAATAAATAAATCTAAATAAATAAATAAATAAATACATGAATATAAATAAATATATATATATATATAACAACAACCCCTATAACCCCTAACATACACATACTGTATATGCACATCAATGATACTATAGGCATGAATGTATTTTTAATAATATTGTACAGTGAGCAGGGGGTTCCCTGAGCCACAAATCAAAGCTCAGGGGACCCCCTACTCCTGCACAATATTATTAAAATACAGAAATGCTGCTTCATTACCATAGCTGATAGCTGCTAAGGCAATGAAGGGTTAAGGCAGAATAGCATGTTTATTGGGGACATTTGCCCCCAATAAACATTGCAATAAACAACATACAGTACACCCCCTGTGTATTTAAAATACATAAACAACAATAAATACATTAAATACATATTTTTAACATAACTGTTCCCTTTTGGTTATAACCCCACCTCCTTGACTGTAATCTGTGTAAGGCCCCCTCCCCCTAATTTGTCTGTTAAATCTCCCTGCCTTGACTGTAATTTGTGTAAGGCCCCCTCCCCCTAATTTGTCTATTAAATCTCCCTGCCTTGACTGTAATCTGTGTAAGGCCCCCTCCCCCTAATTTGTCTGTTAAATCTCCCTGCCTGTGTTCCTGTGAGTGCAGTTTATTTAAAGGTGTGGAGGGGGAGGGGGATCCCGATGTGCATATAATGCAGCGCCTCACTGCCAATGGCCCACCCCGTGAGGCCTAACCACCCTCACCCACTACCCACAAGGGAGGCCTACCCACATACCATTGCCCCCCCCCCTCCACACTCCATCCTGCCCATGGCCCCTCCGCTGCTGCAAAACAGACACAAAAATTAAAACATCCAAAGTAATGTCCCCTAACCCCTCAATCACCATAGCGGTTATTAACCGCTACAGTCATTAAGGAGTTAACCCACCCGCACCCACCACTTGGGACGCCTACATACCCTCCCACACTAACCCCCCACCCCGTGAGGCCTAACCACCCTCACCCACTACCCACAAGGGAGGCCTACCCACATACCGTTGGGAAACACCCCCCACCCCCAGTACCCACAATAAAAACAATACAGTGACCCACAATAAACATCATTGTATTTATTAAATACATTACCCACCCCCTGTGCCCCCCCATAAATACAAGATTTATCCTTTTACAAACAGGGTTCATAACGCAGCCCCACGCGAGTCCCCGGTGGGCTGGCGGGGCACCTGACAGACCTACAGGGTACCAGCAGCCCTTTTCAAACAGGTTCTTGAGGCCTGCTGGTGGGTCCCGCCAGCACCATGGCCCCCAGATGGTCTCCTTGGGTCACCATGGGCCACAATTGGGTCCCCACGGTAGGCCCAAGGATATCTGGGAGCCCCTGGTCAGACCCACAGGTGTCTGCGGGGCCTCGGGTGGTTCCCACGCGGGTCTGGGGAACTCACGAGTGCTCACTATGGGTCTGCGGTGCCCCCACAGAAGTAGGACCACCACTTCATCCCCGCACCTATGGGTCGGCGGTGCCCCCACAGATGTGAGGCCACCGCTTCATCCCCGCAGACTACGGGTCCACGGTGCTCCACAGATGTGAGGCCACCGCTTCATCCCCTTCCACGTGTCACCCGTGGAACCACCAGCCTGATACCCATGAGATACCCGAGGAGACCCGCAGGTGGTCTCCAGAGGTCCCACGCAGAACCACGGAACAAACCCTGAATGTAAAAAAAATAAACCTGGCCTATACATTCAATACATATACCCCCCCCCCAACACCTACAGTACAATAATATGCAAAATAACTATTATCCAGATATGGATAATAGATTAATTGCCCATTATTTAAAACATTAACTAGCATATTCAAATAAATAAAGTACTACTGACCTCATCAATAAGAAGTCTCCGTCGCCAGCAACATCCTTGTCTTGCCCACAAAATACATAGCAAATACAAAGCCAATACATTGCAAGTACATTCAGATATCAATTAACCCCTTAAACACCTTATCGGATAATAACCGCAAAGGTAATTAAGGGGTTAAGCCACACTGGCCCGATACCCACCCTTCACCCATGAATTTGTACAGTGGCTTCATCATGCAACTATATATATATATATATATATATATATATATATATATATATATATATATATATATATATATATATATATATATATATATATATATATATATATATATATACACACACAGAGAGAGAGAGAGAGATATATATACAGTATATACACACATGATGAACCAATATACAAATAAATGTAGAAGGGTTATCAAAACCATACTGTACTACAAATAACACTTCTCCATACAGACACACTACATTAAAATGAATTTCCTTTAATAATACTAACTGATCTTACAATCTAAATCATCAAATGCCAATGAAAAACCTCACATTCCAATCAATACATTGCATTTACATTGTATATATGATGCATAAAATCTATGCACCATATACATTCTGCAAATGAATGTTAACAATATCATTGCAAGCAAAATACAAATACCGCCAAACAAGTAAACTATTTTAACCAATCAAGTAAACAAAAATCAATTAGCATTCATTATTTACATCCCTAAACAATTGACAGTCCATCCCGAACAATTAAACAATTAACTAATTCAAGCCTGGAGCAGAACAATTTAGCATGTGAAAAAATATAAGTACCAACCAGAATACAAAATTTAAAACCAAGGCTAACCCTAACCACAAGCACACAATACAATACCAAGGATTACATCTATCCAATTGTAAAAAAAAAACATTATACACACATTGAAGCATAGCAGCATAGCCAAATTAATTTAAAACACATCAAATCAAGCTTTTAATATAACAACATTTCTTACCCTGTATGTATATATCTCTATAGACATATATACATACATACATACAGTGGCAAGAACTGATATACCACAAATAAATAAATACACATGTTAAAAAAAACTTTTGAAAAATTTACAAGCACAATTAAATACATTTCTTTAGTTCACTTACCATTACTTGCCCCCACCGACTCTCGTTGAACAGCTTACTCATGAACCAATCCACCAGGCACAGGAACCCATAAAATAATAAACCATAAAAAAATAAACATTACACTAAAAATCCAAATCAATCCACGGGTCTTCTATTTGTAATCCATCTTCATCTGTATTCTTCTTTCTTCTATCTTCTTCCGGGCGGGGTCTTCTTCCCGTCTTCGGCCACGCCCTGGCCTTCTTCTTCTGTAGGAGGTCTTCAAAATGAGACGACATAGGCTTTTAAAGGCCTATGACGTCACATTTTCGTCATATGGTTCCCACGGCCCTGATTGGGCCGTGAAAACCATGTGTTTTTGGCCGATAAAAATAAAAATTATGACAACACAAGATCTCTTTACTGAAAGCAACACGCTAGATGATCCAACTTTCTTTTTGGGTAGTATCAACTCGGATTTCAAAAAGAAGTCTACATTTTACCCTTCCCATATGAAAGGGCAGTACATTGACATCTTTCAAAAAGCTGTAGAAAGAGATCTATCACTTCTTGCCAAGGGAGTAGGGCCCAAAGGATCCAATATTTATGGATCACATGTTGATAATCTTACAGTTGATCAAAGGGCGGCTATTAGATCACTCGCTGATAACGATCTTATTCTCATTAGAAAAGCGGACAAAGGGGCGCCACAGTGGTCCTTGACAGAGACTACTATGTGTTAGAGGCCCAGCGGCAGCTTGAGGACCCCGAGGCGTATGCAGTTCTTGCCAGAGATCCGACTCCCCAATTTCTTAAATAATTTGCCGAACTTATGGATGAAGGTGAGATTTTACAAATTCTCACTCCCACTGAGAGAGACTTCCTCACCACTCCAGATCCTATCATACCCATCTTTCATCACCTCCCCAAAATTCACAAAACACTCCACTCACCCCCCGGTCGACCTATTATTTCTAGTATTGGGTCCCTGGGAGAGCACCTTTCGCAATATATAGATCACTTTTTACAACCACTTGTACACTCTTCACCTTCACATATTTTGGACACCAAGCATGTTTTATCACTTTTAGCACCTCTCATATGGCACTCACACTACATCTGGGTCACACTAGATGTAGCTTCCCTCTACAATATTATTCACCATGACCACGGGCTAGCAGCTGTGGAATTCTTTCTCACTGATTTTTCCCCCCTTTCCCCTGCTCACACCGCTTTTTTAATGGATAGCATCAGATTTTCACTCACTCACAATTATTTTCTTTATGACCATCAGTTTTATCTCCAAACACGTGGGACAGCTATGGGGACCTCGTTTACCCCTCCTATGCCAACCTGTTCATGGGTTGGTGGGAGGCGTCCCACGTGTTTGGAGATTCCAATCCCTACAGGCATCATATAGCGTTCTACAAGCGCTATATTGATGACCTGCTTTTGATCTGGAGTGGGTGGGGAGGAGGAACTTAAAAAGTTTTTTGTTTATCTGGCAGACAACACATTGAATCTGAAATTTACACATGCGTTTGACATGCATCAAATTCAATTCCTTGATCTTAATCTGTACATTGATATTGATAACAAAATCCAATCAGACATCTTTAGGAAACCTAATGCAAGGAATTCCTTGCTTCATGCGAGAAGTTGTCACTCCCGCCCTCTGGTCAGAGGCATCCCGAGGGGCCAGTTCCTTCGCTTGCGTCGGAACTGTTCCTCTCGTGGTGCCTTTGTACACAGGGCGGGTGAGATGAGGGACAGATTTCTGGCAAGAGGGTATGCCAAACAAGACCTTGATACAGCCTATGAAATGGCATTAGACACTGAAAGAGATTCATTAATTAACATGAATGTTAAAAGATCTGACACCATTACGCCCCAAGAGGGCACTGATGCGCCCTATTTCATTACCAATTTCAGTGAACAAGCGAATGCCATCAAATCTATTATTCAGAAACACTGGGCCACATTATATTTGGACCCACTGTTACAAAAAATGGTATATACTGGCCCGCGTGTAGTCTTCCGGAAAGCGGCCACACTAGGCAACCTCTTGTCACCAAGTATGCTACAGCCTAATACCTGTAAGAAAAACAGATTATCCTTATTCCCTAAATTACAGGGTTCATTTAAATGCGGTCATTGTAAAATTTGTTCATTTATGAGAAAATCCACACATTTTTCCAATTGTGATGAAACTCGTAATTTTTAAATTAGTTCCTTCATGTCTTGTCAGACACCTTTTGTAGTGTATCTATTACAATGTGGTTGTAAGAAACAATATGTTGGTCTCACGAGTAGAGTGCTCAAGATTCGCATCTTAGAGCACTTGAGACTTATCTGCAACCACGATATGATGCATCCAGTATCCATACATTTTAACACCTGTCCATTGGGTTCAGTAAATTCACTGCAATGTATAGCCATTGAGCATATTCTTTTACCTCCTCGTGGAGGAGATCGGAAGAAAATACTGTATCAACGGGAGGCTCATTGGATTTTTGCCTTGAATACCCTGCAACCCAATGGACTCAATCAGGAATGGGATCTACGTTGTTTTTTATAATACATAATAGATGCATCTTACCGTGTAAAAGGTCTGTATAATAAATTGTGTCTTCTTCTATGTTTTTGCATATTATAGAATAATGCATTTCGATACTTTATTAGATTTTACTGTGTCTGTTTTTCTTTCTTTTTCTGGGTTCCCCCCCCCTCCACCCCCCCTGCTTCCCCCCTCCGCCTTCCCCCTCCCTCCCCCTCCCCCTCCACCCCCTCTACCCACCCCTCCCCACCCTCTCTCCCTCATAATGACTTTTCTCTTAACTCTTTTTTCTTTTTTCTGTTCAACCTCTGCTGTTCAACCTGCATTTGGATTCCAATTAGCAGTCTCATTAAAGTGTTTACCACTTTAAGCTAAGGTTATATGCATTAAGATATGCTTTACCTATATCAATGGAATTAAGACTGCATGTCTAATAAGGGAATCACAGGTACAATAAGGTTGATTTTTTGCAATGTTGCAAGCAGCTTTTTAAGTACCTTCATGTAAAATTGACTAGCCATAAGTTTAAGTCATTGGTGATTATTATTTAATCCTTTATAAAGGTTACCTTCTGAATGTTATCACTATACTTATGTCTATGAATATGTAATGACTGTGTGCAATTTTTCCCATGAAGGGGTTAATCATTATTACCCGCTTTTCACGGGCTTTTTACTTTAAATGTTCAGGCAACACCACATCTCCCCACTCCGAGACGAAGCCCTTCTCCAGAGGGTGAAACGCGTAGAGGGGGAGATCGTGGTGTAGCCTTGGTGTTGTTATGTGCCAATAAAGTTTTTTGACTCCATCCGGGACCTCGTGGATTGTGTCATGCGCAGTTGCGCCGGAATTCTTCCTACACAGCCATACTTACAGAAGTCAGCACGCGAGCGCAGGAGGACAGAGGTTAGCAGGACCCAGACCGGAGTGGAGATTAAGGTAAGAGTTTTTCACTTTTTTGCCTCACCACTCACTCCGGTCACTCTAGGGTCGCACTTAACTTCCTCCCACCCTGCCCACATGACGGTATTGACTGTTTAGCTGAAGCGCAAGACAGTCTTTTCTTTTTGGTGAGGATGGTTAGGCCTCACGGGGTGGGCCATTGGCAGTGAGGCGCTGCATTATATGCACATCGGGATCCCCCTCACCCTCCCCACATTTACATAAACTGCACTCACAGGAACACAGGCAGGGAGATTTAACAGACAAATTAGGGGGAGGGGGCCTTACACAGATTACAGTCAAGGCAGGGAGATTTAACAGACAAATTAGGGGGAGGGGGCCTTACACAGATTACAGTGAAGGCAGGGAGATTTAACAGACAAATTAGGGGGAGGGGGCCTTACACAGATTACAGTCAAGGAGGTGGGGTTATAACCAAAAGGGAACAGTTATGTTAAAAATATGTATTTAATGTATTTATTGTTGTTTATGTATTTTAAATACACAGGGGGTGTACTGTATGTTGTTTATTGCAATGTTTATTGGGGGCAAATGTCCCCAATAAACATGCTATTCTGCCTTAACCCTTCATTGCCTTAGTGGCTATCAGCTATGGTAATGAAGCAGCATTTCTGTATTTTAATAATATTGTACAGGAGCAGGGGGTCCCCTGAGCTTTGATTTGTGGCTCAGGGAACCCCCTTCTCACTGTACAATATTATTAAAAATACATTCATGCCTATAGTATCATTGATGTGCATATACAGTATGTGTATGTTAGGGGTTATAGGGGTTGTTGTTATAAATATATATATATATTGTATATATATATTTATTTATATTCATGTATTTATTTATTTATTTAGATTTATTTATTTATTGTGGGGCTGCTGTGTGTGAATTTTTTTATTGTGTGTAGCGGGGGTGGGTGAAGGGGGTATTAGCCCCAACGGTGGTTGTTTAGGGCTTGCGGGGGGTAGTGGGAGGGGTTAACCCCTTCATGACCGTAGCGGTATTAACTGCTACGGTCATGAAGGGGTTAAGTGCACCCGCAACCCCCCCGCAAGTCCTAAACTCACACCAAGGGCCAAATACCCCCTTCACCCACCCCAGCTACCCACAATAAAGTGGGCACGGTGGGTTAACCCCTTCATTGCCTTAGCGGCTATCAGCTATGGTAATGAAGCAGCATTTCTGTATTTTAATAATATTGTGCAGGAGCAGGGGGTCCCCTGAGCTTTGATTTGTGGCTCAGGGAACCCCCTGCTCACTGTACAATATTATTAAAAATACATTCATGCTGCTTCGTTACCATAGCACATAGCCGCAAAGGTAAGGAACGAGTGTTTATTGATATGGGTGTTTTATTCATACTGTAGTTGTGCAGGTGGTCTCCGGAGCGGAACCGCTTTGGTTTTAGCTCCGGGGACCCCCTGCTTCCCGAGATACAGGCCCCTTTATGGGGTGCCGGTATCCCTCTGCTTTGTTTACATTCCGCGGTCACGTGATCTGGACCTTTAAATGCAGAGGGATACCTGCACCCCATAAAGGGGCCAGTATCTCGGGACGCAGGGGGTCCCCGGACCTGAAACCAATGCGGTTCAGCTCCGGAGACCCCCTGCACATCTACACTATGAATAAAAATGTATTTTAAATAATTTTTAATGTGCCGATGTTTGCGCAGAGAGAGCAGCGGATCTCTCTCTGCTGCAAACACATCTCGCCAGGGGACGGCTGTAGAGGGAGAAAGGGGGTGGCCCGGTATTAAAGGGGTTGCACCCCATTTGGCCACCCCTGACCCCACCCGGGAGACAAGGGGTTAACTGGACTGAGAGTCCAGAAATGTGATTTCACCCCTGTTATAACCTGTAAATGTGTATTTTCCTGTTTCCCCTCTGTTATTGTACATCAGTGTCTGCACACACACTAGAATCCATCCGGGAGCACAAGGGTTAATAGTCCGTTAATACTGTGTCTCAAGGTATGGACAAAGCTTCAACGAAATTCCTTGCTATCAGGATGACAGATGGCTAGAACTTAAGCTTTGTTCAAAAGGTTTTATCACCCTGTCTATGTGAGGGTGGAGGGGGCGCATACCATAGCAGTTTTTAAGTGTCCCACTTATCACTGTCCAACACAGGTTATCTTGTCCAAGATCCGGAGGGGTAGCTGGGCTGGCATTCCATTTGCACATGTGGGGCCTCAGAAAGGAGACCCCAGAGTTCTACTGCACATGTGCCAGCTAGCAGGGGGGCCTGTCCTAAAATGTGTCCCCCCATCAAAGATTGGCTGGAGATAATTGCAAACCAATCACAAGTTCTTAATGTTAGAGATAGAGGGACAAAAGGTTTATAACCTGCTGTTCCCCATCTATCCTTTGTCTTCATTTTTGGTCTTCATGCAAAGTCTTCATTCGTTTTCGTTTGCTGATATGGTAACCTGATCTCACCTGAATGATTTCCTGACTGCTGAGAGAAATGCTACATCATACTTCTCATTCCCCAACCCCAATGTAAGTGTACTTCTTGTTTGTTACTGCATTATCTGTTGTGTTCACCTTTATTCTAAGGAATAAATACAATTTATTATATCTTAAGCCTCGTTCAGTTCAAACCCAATTATTTTTGTGTAATATTAATAAGCCTGTGGAAGCTATCGTCACAACGGCTTCTCGGCTTCAAAGACAACAGCTCGCAAACACCCCCGCCGGCCTATAGTATCATTGATGTGCATATACAGTATGTGTATGTTAGGGGTTATAGGGGTTGTTGTTATACAGTATATATATATATATATATACTGCATTACAATTCATGAATTTCTGCCATCTGGCGGACACGCGAAGCATTGCAGCCTATTAAATCCTGAACCATTATCAATAAACGCATCAACCGCGCGTCAGCCGGGCATGACCCGTGGCTGGGAACGCAAAAGGAACGCGGCATGCTCCGGGTGAACAGTGTCGCATTCCAGGAACAAGCCAGGTAAAAACCAGTAATTTGTTAGAATAAAAGCTGCCGCAACAGTAGGTAGGCTGCGGCATAAGTCCTATGGGGCCTTAGTACCTTATCCATGAGTCTCTGAAATGTGGCTGGGGCTCCATGCAGTCCAACTTGCATGGTCACAAACTGGTATAAACCCATGGGAGTGGCAAAGGCTGTTTTGCATTTGGACTTTTCCTCTAAGGGTATTTGCCAGTATCCTTTTGTCAAGTCCAACGTGGATATATATTCCGCGTTACCAAGGGCGTCAATTAATTCGTCCACCCTTGGCATCGGATATGCGTCAAACTTGGATACCGCATTGACCTTTCGGAAGTCCACACAAAATCTTACCTTCCCATCGGGTTTAGGGACCATAATTAGTGTACTACACCACTCACTGCATGATTCCTCAATCACTCCTAAGTGTAACATTTCTTGTACCTCCTTCTCTACCAGAGCCCTACGACTTTTAGGCAACCTATAAGGACGGGAATATACTTTTACCCCAGGTGCTGTCTCGATTGCATGGGAAATTAAGTTAGTTTTCCTGGTAAGTCAGAAAAAACATCCTGGAATTGTGTAATTATTGCTAACAAGTCCCCTTTTTTTTCAGAGGACAACTGTTTACCCATTGGGATTTTATCGTCACTCACGATGTTCTCCCGTGGAGGCTGAGGACCCAAGTATGTTTCCTCCTCCACCGGGTGGATGAATAGACACCGCTGCATCTTCCAGGGTTTCAGCAAGTTCACATGGTAAATTTGTTTACCCTTCCTGGACCCTGGTTGAGCGATCTCGTAATCCACATCACCCGTACGGCAGAGTACTTCAAATGGGCCCTGCCATTTGGCCAGGAGTTTACTCTCGCAACTGGGTAACAATAACATCACCTGGTCTCCTGGGTTAAACACTCTCATGCAAGCATTCTGATTGTAATGTCTCTCCTGACTGTCCTGGGCTGATCTAAGATTCTCCCTGGCAAAATGGCCGACCACATCTAGGCGCTTCCTAAGGTCTAGTACAAATTGCAGGGTATTCTTAGAAGGGTAATAAAAAATGCACAAATGCGCACCAGGGATTAGTGGAAGGTAATTTATTAAAAATACACAAAAACTATGGGGATCCAACCCCACCTCAGAACAGCTGTGCAGCTGGACGGCTAAGTACTACCAAGGAGAACACCTAATGGTGACTAAACCCTAAGCTGCACAGTATACAAATACAGTAAAATTTATATAAAAAACATGAAAGAAAAAAACAAACATGAAAACAACCTATCAACAGATTTGTATAGAAACCGCCATAGGGTTGGGCACTGGCAAGGGGAAACGGACACTCACACTGAGACAGTCAGCTTACCAGCATACACGCGCAGGATGACCTGTCGTGACCTCTATGCGTTTCGTACCAAGTACTTCGTCAGGAAGTTTAGTCTTAGGGTTTAGTCACCATTAGGTGTTCTCCTTGGTAGTACTTAGCCGTCCAGCTGCACAGCTGTTCTGAGGTGGGGTTGGATCCCCTCAGTTTTGTGTATTTTTAATAAATTACCTTCCACTAAACCTGGTGCGCATTTGTGCATTTTTTATTATCTTGTATTTCAGGGTGCCTTCCCCCCTTTCTAAGGGGGGTTCACCTAGATTTGAGAGTTTCTGGGGAGACGCTTTATGTACATGCTGCAAAGGGATCATCCACACCATCACACAGCACGAGCGCTGAATATCCTGTTTTTTCTATATTCTTAGAAGGGGACTGCTGTTCCTCCTAGGACTCCTTTAGTAGGTCTAGGATACCCCGGGGTTGGCGGCCATAGAGCAATTCAAATGGAGAGAATCCCATGGAGGCCTGGGGAACTTCCCGCACTGCAAACAGCAGAAAAGGGAGAAGTTCATCCCAGGCTCTCTTCTCTGAATCTACAAATTTCCTCAGCATCCCCTTTGGAGTTCGGTTAAATTTTTCCACCAATCCGTCAGTCTGTGGATGGTAGACCGATGTCCGAACAGACTTGACCTCTAGTAACTTTAAGACATCCTGCATCAGTTTAGCCATGAAATTTGTACCTTGGTCTGTCAACATAACCTGGGGAAGTCCAACCCGTGAGAACAGTTCCAACAACTTGTTGGCTACTTGCTTCGCCGTTGCTGTTCTCAGGGAGAACGCCTCAGGATATCTTGTCGCATAATCAACTATTACAAGGATAAACCTGTGTCCTTTCGCAGAAGGTTCTAGAGGTCCTACCAAGTCTACCCCAATCCACTAAAAGGGAACTGACACCAAGGGTAGAAGAACCAAAGGGGCTGGTTTTTGTCCTTTTGGACTAGTTAGCTGGCTCTCCGGACATGCTGCACATAGCTTAGAAATATCACTATGTATCCCTGGCCAATAGAATCGGGATGAAATACGGTCCAATGTTTTATCCCTGCCCAGGTGACCACCCCAAGGGACAGTATGGGCTAGAGTGAACACAGATTTAACAAACGCCTTGGGAACCAATATCTGTCTGGTGACCTCCCCTGTTTGTGTCTGCCTATTCACCCTATATAGGATAACCTTTGATAGCTCAAAATGGGGGAATACTATCACCCCCTGTGCATCTAAAATCTGTTCATCAATTTTCACCACCTTGTCATAATGTCTAGCAAGGACTGGTTCTTCCCTTTGCTTCTGGCGAAAGTCAGGGAGGTACAGGTCTGGTAAATCTCCAGGGCCCATATCCCCTTCCCTTTGGCCATCCCCAGCCATCACTTGTGACCTCTGACTACTAGAATGGTCACCTTGAGACCCAGATTTCTGCAACCAGTCCTGTTTGTCCGAGCGTCTTTGCTTCTGAGTCTTTTGAACCCGGTGTCTACTAGGAAAAAGGTCTGCCGAGAAGGGGAACAGTTTGCCAGGGTTCTCCTGAGCCCTAGAAGGAGGCTCCTCGTGAAGGACTGGGGCCATTAGGTCCACAAAGAAAGGCCAGTCCTGACCGAGCACAACGGGGGCAGGGAGCCAAGGAGCAACTCCTACTTCGAAGTAAGCCTCCTGACCTTTTACCTGTAGCCGGATTTAGGCCATTGGATAGCGTTTTACATCGCCGTGTATACATTCTATGCTCCATGGGGAGTCAAAAGAACACACGTTGGGCGGTAACAGTTCCTGGAGGACCAGAGTTTTCCCAGAGCCCGAATCTACAAGGGCCTGGACGGTTTTTCCCCCAATCAGGGCTGGAAGTAGCCAGGGCTTATAATTTTCCCCAGTAAAAGCCGAGGCGACGGTTCTGCTGAATGAACAATCCATCAGTGGACAGTCCATATACCGGTGGCCTTGTTCTCCGCAGGCGGAACATGGGGAGGGTTCCCTCGCAGGAGGGGGCTGTGGATAGCGCTCCGCTGGACCAGTTACTGGAGACCAGGCATCTGGTGGGTCCTGTGGGTGACGTCCTCGGAAGTTCCTCTCACTTTGCGACGAGCTGACATCCGGAAGGAGATGAGGGTCTCTACGGGGACCAGCATTTGGACTCTGTCCTTGCTGGAACGACTGCTCCTTCCGTTGGACTTGGCGGTTCCGTGACGGGCCGTAAGTTCCCCATTGATCCGACCTCCCTCTTTGGGCGTCCGCAAGTACCGGTGGAGTCGGGTCCAGGACACTCGCCTGCTGCTCAGCCCCAAGGAAGTTCTCCACGAATCGGACCACCAAAGCTAGGGTTTCAGCAGCGTGGTGTTTTACCCACAAGCGTGCGGAAGGGGTTATTATTTGTAGAAATTGTTCCAAAACCACCTGCTCAAGAATTGCCTCCTTAGTGCACTCCTCGGGTTGTATCCAGCGCGTACATAAGTCCAATAACCGCTGAGCGAGGACCCGGGGTCTCATCTTAGCGGTGTACTTCATGTTCCGGAACTGCTGCCGGTAGGTCTCTGGGGTCAGACCTAAGCGATCCAGTATGGCGGCTTTTACTTGTCGGTAGTCCATGGCCTGATCTACTGAGAGACCCTGATATGAGGCCTGGGCTTCTGCTATGAGGAGCGGGGCCAAAGCAGTTGCCCAGCGATCTGTAGCCCAGCCCTGAGCTTCGGCAACTCTTTCAAAAGTCAGTAAAAAAGCCTTTGGATCCTTGTCCGGAGCCATTTTCCTCAGGAGTATCGGGGGTTTGCTTGCAAGTTCTGGACTGGCAGACCCCTGGAATTGGGTCAACAGCTTGGCAATCTGCTCATCCTGTGCTGTTTGTAGTCTTTCATCTCTCTCCGCTTGCAGCCGGGCCTGCTCGCACAGAAACGCTTTCAACATTTCTTCCATTCTTGTGTGTGTGTGTGTGGCCCTTTAACTGCAGGATCCTTTTGAAAAAAGTCAAATCTCACTTCTTGACACCATATGTTGCAGGGTACATGCAACTACCCACGCGGGTTTCTTGACAAGGCTTATTTATTTAGCCTTGAAAAATATACAGAACACAAAACAAAAATAGCTTTTCATCAGCAACAAAAGGAAAATGGCTTTTCTTCAGCAGACAGACAAAAAAACAGTTTCTCTTTAGCAGACAGTGTATATGGCAGTTGCCCTTTCTATGCAGGGGACAGACAGTTCACAATTCATCTACTTTTCTAATCAGACCTTGTATCAGGAAATCTCTCAGCAGCTTACTCCTCTTTCCTCAACAGACAGGCTCCATGTGTCTACAGCCTACTTTTTAACACACCTTGATTAGGCAGCTGGGATCCAACTAATTGTCCTGAGGTTCCCAGCTGAAGTTAACCTAGTCAGTGTTGCACTGCAGACTAGACATAGTTTTTCCAGGCATATAACTGGTGGCTTTTATTTACCCTGTCACAGTCAGCCTCTATCTTCTCCATCCGTCGATCCATCCGTTGATCCATATGTTGCATCCATGGATCCATATCTAGCATCCGTTGATCCATATGTAGCATCCGTTGATCCACATTTAGCATGGTCTCCAGAAGCAAATCTATCTTTGCCAGCACAATAGAGTTCCCGGGGATATCCACACTTATCCCATGCAGCATCCGATCTAACGAGCTGCTTCTTGTGCATGGCGTGTGGACATCTGGGTGGATGGGTGCAACGGAGGATGAGATGGGGGTTCCATGGAGAGAAGCGGCAGCGACGTCGAAGAAGGGTAGAGGAGGTGACCTGTGGATATCCGGTAGAGGAAATGTGGCAGCGTCGTCAAAGAGGGATGGAGAAAGTGACCTTTGGATTTCCGAGCGAGAAGCAGAGTCGTCTAAGAGCAAAGGAGAAAGTGACCTGTGGATTTCAGAGGCACCAGCGGCAGCGTCGTCGGATAGAACTGGAGAAGATGGCATGTGGGTTTCCGTGAGGGCGGCGGCAGCGTCGAGGACGAGGGGTGGAGAAGACGGGCTGAAGATTTCCGGGACAGCGGCGGCAGAGTCGTCGAAGCGTATGGGAGGAAGTGGTCTGCGGGTTCGATAGGTTGGCTCCCATTCGTTTTGCGTCGAGAGTACATCTCCGTATTTCTTCTTGACATAATAAGGCTGACGTCTATGAAAACCATTAGCCTTTGGGGTCAGCAGAAGGTTTTCTTTATTGGCCTTAGCCTGTCGCTTTTGCCTTGGCGTGGAAACGGCAACCGCCTTTCGCTTTTTCTGCATGACAGGCACGGCAGAGGCAAGCGGGTTCCTGCGTCCGTAGAATCGGGGTTGATCCATGGAAGCAGATGGCATAATGCAGTATCTGGACAAGGGCAAGTTCAGATAAAGATCATCGAGTGGTGGGCTATGCAAAGTGTGTAACCTTTTATGCATGGCGGCGAGGTACAGGTGTTGAAAGTGAGCGTACTCTAATGTGAGTCATTACCGTATAAATACACCATCCATTTTGTGGATTCACTGCACATTGAATACACATCGACTAAACATCGAATATACATTCTTGTGTTTGTATTTCTTTGTACTCGCAGCAATGCCTGTTAAAAAGATTTCCAAGGATCTCAGCATGCGAATTAAGGAGATGTACATGAGCGGACACCGAATTGCTGCTATCCAACACTGGTTAGCTACTTCTGGCCTTGTTGTGCCAGCAACCACCGTGAGCTATCATGCACACGGAAAAAACAGAGAACGCAAAAGGGCACCAAGGGTAACAAACGCGTAAGTATATTTATACAACTTTAAAAAAAAATTATATCAAATAATGTACTGTAGATCTACAGTACTGTATCTAATATTTTTGTTATTTCTGTAAATTTATATTACAACAGTATATATATTTTGTATATTTATATTTATATTACAACAGTATATATATTTTTTATATTTATATTTATATTACAACAGTATATATATTTTGTATATTTTGTATATTTATATTACAACAGTACTGTACATATATTTTTAATATTTATATTACAACAGTATCTATATTTTTTCAATTTATATTTATTTTACAACAGTTTATATATTTTCCAGAGAAAGCATCTACAGTACAGTAGTACTACACATCACACAATGCCATAATACAGTACGCACATAACTGCACTAATTTTTTGTTTTCTTGACGTTTCAGGAAAAAAGGGTGGCCTGGGGGGAGGTGGGGTGTTGTTTCCAGTCTAATCTGTTTGTACAGTCAAATGTACAGTATATAAACAGCAGTAATGATATACACAAAACCTCTCCTCTCTCAATGAACTACTGTACTGTACACAGAATGAGGAACAAGATAAAGACGGAAAAAATAATATTACTATATATATATATATATATATATATATATATATATATATATATATAATAAAAAAATAAATAGATGATACCGTTCTGTGGCTAACGAAATGCTTTTATTTGTGCGAGCTTTCGAAATACACTGATCTCTTCTTCCGGCGATGTTACAATGTTACAATATATAATATATATATATATATTATACATTACAGTATATATTATTAAATAATATTCTTATAAATGTGCATTATTCATGTTTATCCATGTTTTACAAATGTTTTCTAAATGTTTATCCTATTTCAATCTGCCAGAAGAACTTAATAAAGACTGCATTATGTATTATTTGTATTTTGTGGTCCTGATAAAATAAAATAAATATTTGTTTAACATTCCTGCTAATCATAATCATTGACAACACCCCCCCCCCCACACACCCACAGTACACCAATGAATAAGAATGAATGACAAAACAACATGAATCAGGTAATGGTTTTTTTAACTCTCAATTCTCACACTGCTGTGCAAATCAGATTTACATTTCAAATTCGAGAAGGGATTTTCCAAAGCGTTACCATAAACAAAGCCTCAAAGGGTTGGGGGGAGGTGGGGTGAGTCATGTGCAGTAATCAGCTAGCTCCCATCTCAAAGAGGATTACACGCAGGCGCAGTGAGGCTTTGTAGCTCGGCTATGGACGAATTAAGAACACAATGGCAATATTCAGAAAATTAACGACTCTGTGGAGGGGGGTTGGGTGACTCATGCGCAGTAAGCAGCAAGCTCCCATCTCAAAGAGGATTAGAGTACACGCAGGCGCAGTGAGGCAATTGACGCTCGGCTAGGGACGGATTAAAAACACAATGACTAACTTCAGAAAATTAATGACTCTGTGGAGGTGTCTTTCGATAACAGTTTGTGTGTGCGTGGGGGAGGGATGAAGGATTAGTTGTGCACCAGTTCAAAGAAATTACATAGAGTAGAGTACAGTACAGTAATTTCAAAAGGCAGTTCATCCTAATACTGTAATTTGATCCCTACTCCCCCAAATACAGTATATAAAAAGCACACAAATCAACCATGTGCAGGCAAACGCACAGATTGAATATCGTAATATCAAGATTGTTTTTGCAGGCTTGTGGATAAAATAACAGTTAAAAAATCATAATGAAAAAAAAATTTGGGGGCACTCAAGCAAGCAGTGGTGAGTGAAGTTACAGGCGCATGAGCAGGAATCAACTAGCTCCCATCCGAAAGAGGATTACACACAGGCGCATAGAGAGGTGATGCTCTGTGCAAATCAAATTCGAAAAGGGATTTTCCAAAGCGTTGCCGTAAACAAAGCCTCAAATTTCCCATCTCAAAGAGAATTACACGCAGGCGCAGTGATGCTTTGTAGCTCGGCTATGGATGGATTAACAACACAATGTCAAGATTCAGAAAATTAACGACTCTGTGGAGGGGGGTTGGGTGAGTCATGCGCAGTAAGCAGTTAGCTCCCATCTCAAAAAGGATTACACGCAGGCGCAGTGAGGCTTTGTAGCTCGGCTATGGACGGATTAAGAACACAATGTCAAGATTCAGAAAATTAACGACTCCGTGGAATTTCAAATCCTTGAGCTAGCCTTGTGTGTGTTCGTGGGGGAGGGGGCTACAGGGTACAGCTGCATGAAGTTCAAAGATAAAGACATACTTTAATTTCAAAAGACAGTTCATCATAATAATAATACACCCCCAAATACAGTACGTAAAAAGCACACAAATCAACCATGTGCAGTCAAATGCACAGGGTCGCAGTCAAAAGCTACAGCACAGATTGAATATCATAATACAGTAAGATGGTTTTTGCAGGCTTGTGGAGAAAAAAATAAAATAAAAATAACAATAAAAAAATGTTTTTAATTTTTTTTGGTCACTCACTCAAGCAAGCAAGCAGTGGTGGGCGAAGTAACAGGTGCATGCGTAGTAATCACCTGCTGTCAAGCAGGAATGTGATTGAAACCAGACACACGTTCAAAGGAATGGTGTGTGTTAGATCTCTACAGATCAGTTCATCCGTTAGGGCAAGCTAACACACAATTTCTCCCGGGAGCATCGTACGGCACGGATATGTGTTTCTCAAATAGTATAGCAGACGGGCCCGCAGCTGTAAGAAATCAGAGGAGACTATGGCTGACTTCTTACAACTGGATTTAATGGTTCACTAAGCAGTTTTTTATACATAAGGCAGGGAAAAAAATACCGTTGCATCTGTTACAAATATGGATACACATCTAAATTTACATGTAACCTTTACATAATGCCTTTTCTGTAAATCTTAAAACATTTAACTGCTGAGCAAGAGATATACAATGGTGTCTTATAAGGCAGTCCTGTCTTCTGGTAATCTTGCTTTAACAGCATATGACAAGCTCAACACAGCTGCTTTCCAAGCTATTTACAATAGTCTCTGAGAAATAGCAAAGCCAGCATCTACAGTTTAACCTTATCAATTCCTGAGGGGAACAGAGCTGACAGGAGACAGTTTTAACCTTACATTCCCTCCTTTTTTTCTGAGAGAACAAACCAATTACCAATCCCATTTATTCTTCTGCACACAACTCAGGAGAGGAAAAATTCCAAGGGAGAAACCTCCAAGAGACCATGGGAATGCAGAAACCTATCTCTTTTAGGTATCTCGTTTGATAATCAGAGTTCAACATATGGGTGGTTGATGAGTACCAAGACTATTGGTATTTCTCGCTCTCATTGTGGGAGACATATACATAATGGTTGAGCTACAAGCAGAAACAGCTCCCTTTAGCAAAAATAGAGCTGATTACACTTCTAGCCATCTAGATTAATTCATACACACAGAGTAATAAACCTGCGATTATCCTAATTCCGTAAAGAATTTAATTCCCAATACACCTAGCCAATTTCCAAGGCCAAATGTAAAATCAAACTATTTTAGTTCCTCTCGCATTCTAGATTGAATTTCTGCTAGAGTATCTATATCATGGTGTATGCTTTTTTTGATTGGGTGTCAATATAAGCACAACATTCTTTACCCACTAATTTACAAACCCCTCCTTTTGCTGCCATCAGATAACCCAATGCCATACAATTTTGCAAAACTACTGTTCTTATCTATTGCTGAGCCTTAAAAATAGCGTCTTTTAGTATTGTGAAAAACGGCATCTATATTGACTACTAAAAAATCTCATTTTGCATATAAATCATACATTCCTAAAAAGGTATTAGACCTCCCGCTACTCTCTTAACTGAGCTATTTTTAATAATTAATGCCTTTCAATTTTGTATTCTTTGCTTAGGTAGGATGAACATTATTTAAATTCTATTTCTGAGCATAAGTGGGGGTTGGTGTGGGTTAATATTTCCTAGGAGCGATTGCCCAACACATACATCTTACATACTACATTTACTCAGAATATCGGAACAGACAAAATGGATGCCATAGTCAAAATGGTTGATTTGTGATCCTTTACTTGGGTGACCTCCCCACCTTCCTCATATCAAATCTTCTCAGCCCCCTCTTATCCTTTAGAGACAGTCTTTTTAAAGAACAGTTAACCATATCATAGTCCTGTCGGACCAAAAAAATAGTCCCATAGTGCATAACGTGATTCCTTTCTGGCCATTGTATTGGCCCAGTTGATTTCTTTTTTCGGTCTCTTCATCTGGGGGACTGCTGACATCTTCATCACCAAAAAGAGACATAGCATCGGTGGGGGGGGTTGCAACGCACTTCTGGACCAACGTTTTGCTGTTCATAACACAGAGAGTAATGAGTAGGACAGACACACATACAAAAACATCCACTAGCTTCGCTCCCAGCGAAATAATCTAACCACCAAGTCCCAACAAATCCCAACTCTCATCTCTACCTTCAAACACTGGAACCACTTTCCCAAATAACATAACCTGGTCTAGTTGCAGGATAATACTTTATCTATCCTTCTATCACAGAGTCAATAATTTCCCTAGGGTAAACTTGTATTTCTACTCCCTTCATAACCAATTTCTTATATCTATAGTTCTACAAATATCTTATAGCATCTTGTCTTTTTCCAAGGGGTTAAATATAACTCTCGTGTTCCTGGGGTGCAACTTATTGGGTATGGATAGTACATTGGGATATATTGCACATAAGATGTGGGCTTCGTTTACCAGGATTCCATTATATAACAAAATATTCTTGTTACTACCCTATCGTTTTCATGTGAACACCACTTATATAAACCTAATAGAATAAACATTGTAATTAAAATAATAAAACCTGTAAAAAGAAAGGTTATTAAAAATTTCAAAGTTCATATGTTGAGGTCCGAATTTTCTTCCTATGAAGTTTTCTCCTTTTTTTTTGGTTAGTGCCAGGTTTTCTTATGAACCAAAACACCAACTGAGAACGGCTGTGTCTTTAGGCCTTCCCTCCTGTGTTGAGGTTTAATTTGAAGCGACTGTGGGTGCACTTGTGTAACATGGATCCAGGAAAAATACTCTGACGGGGTAGAATCTGGAATAGGCCTCTCCACTTTAGATGAAAAGCGCTTTTGCGTCACCTTTATCTTCATCTTATTGGAAGGACTGCACCTGGACATCAGACACTCAGACAATTGCATTAGTTTCACACAATAGATGGTGATTGAAATCGTCTGTTTAGATCATAATCATACAACATTAAATCTACAAGGTACCTAGGGTGACCATTGGTCTTCCCATGAGAGAAAATTATATCTGATTGTCACATTAGGCCAGGCCAAATACACCTTTATATTTAAGTCACAAGGCAAAACAGGCAAAAAAACAAACAGTGGTTTATTCGGATAAGAAAACACACAAACACAAGAAACAGAGAATATACTTTGGGGGACCTTATACTTATTAGGAAAATAACTTGGGGAGATTTGGGCTCGAAATCCAGGAGTCTGGGGGACACAGGGAAGTCCTGGTGTAATCCACCCTGCGTACCGTCAAATCATGCCTGCTTGCTGGGGAAAATGAAGTGACTATCAGCACTTTGGCCCCCCAACTCCTGCAACCAAAATAATTATATTTCCACCCAAATATCCCCCTAAAAATGACACACAAGAAATGTCACAGTTCCGCTAAGGGAATATGACATAGGAAATAACAGGGTCAGTTCACTTTCAGGCACTCCATATCTGAGCTGGGGCATTGGAATGCTTATTCACATGTAATTCACCAACCTGGGTTTAAATCACAGGACAAACACAATGCATTGCAGGTTTTAGAACACATAAAACCAACATGTAGACACAAGAGCTTGCACTCCACCATTTGCACCTAACATGTGGGGTTCTAAAACCTTCTCTTCTCTAAGACACCAGCTAAGAATACCTTGCTGGCAGACAAGACAGGCCAAAATAACCCCCCTCCCCTTTTTTCCTCATTAGCCAGGAGACTCTGCTCTGCAGCTATTTCTCATAAGGGGCCACCCATACAAGGCAATCTACTTATAAGCTCGCACAGGCAGCTGCAGGCCCATAAGGCAAAGGGAATACACAGAGAATGCATTAACAGCCCACTGGGCTTACATAGTTAACTCTACATACACAGTTCCTAGCTTATACCCATATGGGGGTATAAAAGGGAAAAATTACAGGCAACATAGTAAGGTACAATATTATACCCAAGAGCTGACACTCTCAGCCCTTGACATACAGTACGGTTTCAGGGGCAGCCAGCAATAATAACAGCAATAACACCCTCCTTTTGTTCACTTGTATTACATGTGAACAATATCACATAAAGGATAACAGCATTTAAAGCATAACCTTAATGGAATTGGTTGATGTATAGCAAAACTAACCTGAAACCTTTGGGTATAAAATTTTCATTAAAAATCTCAAAAGAACCCTACTGAATATAAATATAATCTGCTATAGTCTTCTGACAGAAACGTTTAGAACACAAAATAGCATCTGGTTTGCTGAAAGAACAACCTGTAGCATAAAAACTTATAGACACAGATTTATAGGTGGGACACATTTGAGAGAAAAAGATGGTTAAAAATTATAAAATATTAAATATTTGATCAACTTTGCAGACAAATAATTCCATATAGAACCCTCTAGTATACTGGCAGACCTGGCTAGGGTCCGTTTTCCTTGTCTGTTGCTTTACTGCTATTTCAGGGTCTGCACACTTATACGTGGCTCAGCACTAGAGTTTTTTGTGCTGATTACATTGGACTAGTGGTTACTTTATCCACTTGTTCCCACTGCAAGACACTAGTTTAGTGATTCTATGCAGTTCATCAGTGATCCAGAACATTACATTGTGTTCATACTATAGGATCTGAGCGTTTAATATTTGTTTTAATCCCCATTATTTTACACGGATATTAAAGATTTAAGTTTTAACCACTTCGTTACCCACCCACCAGGTGTTTAGAGTGCTGATTCTGGGTTACTGTCCTCTGTTCATTTGAACTCTATATTAATCAATTTACAACTGTTTCCATTTTAAGCCATATAACAAGCTCAAATAACTCTCTGGGCTTCCTGCCAAAACCTTGTAACAGAAAAAATGGTTAATTACTGGTTACTGCAATACAATTTGGGACAGCTTGAAATATGCAGCGCTTCACACAGCCCGACAATGTTACTGGTATTCAAAAATTAAAACTGGATCTTTGTTAAACAGAAAATTATAGGCTTAACATATACTTTTAGATAGTTTAGTTACTGGTTATACACAAAAAGAGCACAGAGCGCAGACACAAAACAAACAGAATTTTACGCTTCTTTCACACATTCAACCAATTTTTACAAAAATAACAGACACATATTTAGTCACCTATTCTAATAAATAGGAAAACAAAACAGTTTGATCCTGCAGACTAAATTAATAAAGATATCCTTTTTTTTCTTCATATCATAATTAACTTTTTTAAACTAATTTTAAAATGCTGAGCTTCTGGTTAGCTTTGTGTCTAGAATATATTTCGCCTGTTATTTTATATAACATATTCACCTGATTTTATCTGTGGAGATTTAGAGAAAAATAATTATAATTCTAGTTAAGGAAATAAATCGCCTGGCCAGTAAACATCCTTATTATTCCAGCGACTGGACTGTTTACAAAAATAATTCATCCTTTCTTTATTCTTTTTCTCCACAGATACCCAAAACTTTCCCCTGCCCAGTGTAAATTAGTTTATATTATAGTGGGCGTGTACACCTTTTAAAAATTAGATTTCAACATGAGCAATTAATTATATTCTTTTATCTAGAAGCATTTGCAAATCCCTGAATAGTAATTTTGTATACATACTATAAACCGGCATACTTATTATTCAATGCAAATAACACTTTCATATGGATAGAATTCACTCAGATTCTTACAAGCACACACACAGGGATTACTCAATCAGTCAACCTTTTTTACCATATCCATACTTAAAAATAAAACATTCTGAGGGAAAAAGAAACCTATACCTGTTATACTCTTGTTTTCCACTTTTCAATTCAGACGGGAAAATATTATTAATTTCAACTTAATATATACTCATACTCAGTTAATGTTGCACGAATAATTTGAGTTTGCATGTTTCATTTTTCCTAAGAGCCATGCTGCCATTCACGATTTTGGTACATTCCTATGCTTGTGTAAAAACAGCTGGAGGAAAAAAGGTGGGGGCTACTTGCAGCTGTTTATACAAAACATACAGGCGAGAGAGAGACAGCTGATTTTGACATATTTGGATACAAACCTTTTATTTTCCTTATTAATATAATTTGGAATAATCTTATTTCCCCAACATTCTCCGTTTGTTCAACACAACTTCTTACCTAACTTGATGGGGACAGATTGTCAAAAGAAAAATCCCAGTTTTGTTGCTGTGCCTGAGTGTTAATTGAGGGACCTTTTCATCCCCATGCCACACTGCATTCATCCCATGAACAGTCCCTGACAGAGGTCTAGAGGCTGTTCAGTCAGGTTCTTAGTGAAGTCGTAAAAACTTCTTAGTTGAAGATTGCCTCAGTGCCTGTGACCCAGAAAGGGTTAAGGGGCTCAGGGTGTTTGGGAATTGAGATACTGGGGTAAATGGGGCAACATATGGAGGTAATTGTCCCGATATCATATGGGCAGGAGATAGAAATACATTTTTTTTAAATGGTAAAAAAAATTCAGTTAGCAACTTTTTCCATCCATAAGGGTCATTTTAACTCATACTACAGTACATTTCTTCATATATTTATAATCCCATAAACAACTTATAAAGGAATTTTATCTTAACATACAATAAGGTTAGTCTCATCATTTTTAATATCATCTTAACCTAAACAATTATTAGCTTATCCTAAATTACCATCATATTTGAGACCATATACCGTCCGTTTTACTAATCAGGGACTTACTCTCGATTAAACAATAGGGACTCTCACCCTATGCTACATAAATCAGGGACTTACCCTCGATTAAACAATAGGGACTCTCACCCTTTGTTACATAAATCAGGGACTTACCCTCGATTAAAAATATAGGGACTCTCACCCTTTGTTCTTTTGCCCTTATAAATTTAGGTTACTTAGTTTCGCATAGGAAAAGGTGAGAAACAAATAAAAAGAATCTTTTACTCACCCCTTTTCCTGTGCAAAATTCCACTTCTGTCACCAAAACTGTTAGATCTCTACAGATCAGGTCATCCGTTAGGGCAAGCTAACACACAATTTCTCCCGG
This sequence comes from Ascaphus truei, assembly GCF_040206685.1. Taxonomy (NCBI): domain Eukaryota; kingdom Metazoa; phylum Chordata; class Amphibia; order Anura; family Ascaphidae; genus Ascaphus; species Ascaphus truei. The sequence continues at coordinate 216,198,109 of NC_134486.1, forward strand.
GAGCATCGAACAGGTCATTTTAACTCATACTACAGTACATTTCTTCATATATTTATAATCCCATAAACAACTTATAAAGGAATTTTATCTTAACAACATACAATAAGGTTAGTCTCATCATTTTTAATATCATCTTAACCTAAACAATTATTAGCTTATCCTAAATTACCATCATATTTGAGACCATATACCGTCCGTTTTACTTATCAGGGACTTACTGTCGATTAAACAATAGGGACGCTCACCCTATGCTACATAAATCAGGGACTTACCCTCGATTAAACAATAGGGACTCTCACCCTTTGTTACATAAATCAGGGACTTACCCTCGATTAAAAATATAGGGACTCTCACCCTTTGTTCTTTTGCCCTTATAAATTTAGGTTACTTAGTTTCGCATAGGAAAGGGTGAGAAACAAATAAAAAGAATCTTTTACTCACCCCTTTTCCTGTGCGAAATTCCACTTCTGTCACCAAAACTGTTAGATCTCTACAGATCAGGTCATCCGTTAGGGCAAGCTAACACACAATTTCTCCCGGGAGCATCGAACGGCACGGATATGTGTTTCTCAAATCGTATAGCAGACGGGCCCGGAGCCCGTAAGAAATCAGAGGAGACTATGGCTGACTTCTTACAACTGGATTTAATGGTTCACAAAGCAGTTTTTTATACATAAGGCAGGGACAAAAATACCGTTGTCATCTGTTACAAATATGGATACACATCTAAATTTACATGTAACCTTTACATAATGCCTTTTCTGTAAATCTTAAAACATTTAACTGCTGAGCAAGAGATATACAATGGTGTCTTATAAGGCAGCCCTGTCTTCTGGTAATCTTGCTTTAACAGCATATGACAAGCTCAACACAGCTGCTTTCCAAGCTATTTACAATAGTCTCTGAGAAATAGCAAAGCCAGCATCTACTGTTTAACCTTATCAATACCTGAGGGGAACAGAGCTGACAGGAGACAGTTTTAACCTTACAGTGTGGGAGAGATGTACTGCATTGTAGAGAAGATAAGAAGTTGAAATACCCTGCAGTGCAGTTAATTATCCTGAGCAAGGGGAGAGCGCTGTATATGCCGAAATGTGACACTGTTACTGTACTGTACAAGCCTATGCGTTTCAACAATTTTCAAATGAGACATACTGTACAGCAGCACAGCACTGCAAATGCATGTATACTTTAAATATGCAAATTTACAATTACTGCGCGCGCACACACAGACTGTGTACTGACGTAGGTTGAACCGCGAAGGTATTAGACTTCCAAGACAACAGCTCGCAAACGCCCCCCTGAGTTTTTACACGGCATTGCAGTATTGCAGACGACGAGAATAAAATGTTAAAATCACGAGCGCTAAAATAACGCAGTTCACTCCGGGAGAAACAAACAGAAAACCGCACCTAACCGGGATAATCTGAGAGCCGCTGATCTAGCCGACTTAGACTCAGGTCGGCCGCCACTGTATTAAACCATTTATATTTTACCTATCGTGCATGACATCCCTATCCGGGTTATGGGAGAGACGCCGGTGGTCTTTCTTCTTAGCTGCCGGTTTACTGAAAAATCTATACGGAGGAGAGACACACAGTGTCTAAAGATACTCTTGATGTGAAAGTGGCTCACATGTGGCCGTGTGAGTATAAATACAGGTGAACCCTGTTATAGCGCGACCCGGAATAACGCGAAATCGGTTATAACGCGGTTTTCACGTGGCTCCCGTTTTTTTTTTTGTTGCACACTGAACACACTGCACAATCTCTCACTGCACACACTCTCACTGCACACACTCTCACTGCACACACTCTCACTGCACACACTCTTACTGCACACTGCACACACTCCCATCACTCACTGCACACTGTACACTGCACACACTCTACACTGCACACACTCTACACTGCACACACTGCACACACTCTCACTGCACACTGCTCACAGCACACACTCCCAGAACTCACTGCAAACACTCTCACTGCACACACTCTCACTGCACACACTCTCACTGCACACTGCACACACTCTCACTGCACACACACACTGCACACACCACACACCACACTGCACACACTCCCAGCACTCACTGCACACTGCACATTGCACACACTCTCACTGCACACTGCACACTGCACATACTCACTGCACACACAATCACTGCACACACACTCACTGCACACACACTCACTGCACACACTCTCACTGCACACACTCTCACTGCACACACTCTCACTGCACACACTCTCACTGCACACACTGCTCACTGCACACACTCTCACTGCACACACTGCTCAAGGCATACACTCCCGGCACACTGCTCACAGCACACACTCTCACTGCACACTGCACACACTCTCACTGCACACTGCACACACTCTCACTGCACACTCTAACTGCACACTCTCACAGCACACTCTCACAGCACACTCTCACAGCACAGTCAGCACACTCTCACAGCACACACTCACAGCACACTGTTTTGGGCCTGTCGCTGTGATGCTGGGCTCAGGGAGAGCCCCCCCCCCCCTCTCCCTGCCTGTATCTCTGTTGCTATGGGGGAGGATTGAAGGGAGCTGATCCCTGGCCGAGGAACTCAGAAACAGCTGACATCCCAGCATAGGCTGCGTGAGCTCTCCTCCCCCTCGCAGCTTCTCTGCACAGATCAACTGTTGCAGATGCTGGGTAAGTGCTGCTGTGGGGTGTGTGTGTGTGTGGGGGGGGGGTGCTGTGGTTTGGTGTGACGCTGGGGCAGGGAGCCCCCCCTCTCCCTGCCTGTATCTCTGCTGCTGTGGGGGAGAATTGAAAGGAGCTGATCCCTGGCCGGGAACTCAGAAACAGCTGACATTCCGTGAGCTCTCCTCCCCCTCGCAGCTTCTCTGCACAGATCAACTGCTGCAGATGCTGGGTAGGGGTAAGTGCTGCTGGGACTGGGGGTGGGGGGGGTCCGGGGTCTGCCATTGCGATGCTGGGCTCTGGGAGAGTTATCTCAGCTCTCCCCCTTCGGCAGCGCGGAGTCCCAGATCACGGAGGCCATTTTTTGTTTGTTTAATTTTTGCGGCGGCCATTTTGTTTTTTCGCGACCCCGTTACTAACGCGGTGGTTTCGGGTGGACCCCGAGGACCGCGCTATAATGGGGTTTAGCTGTATTATCTATACATTTCCCTATCATTGTCCACCATTGACCTATTATTTAAAACTGTCTATAAAGTGTAACAACACTAATTGGTCTTAATTATATATCTTTCACATTTTGCGCTGATCATATACTCCTCTTCCCTGCTTCCAATGCCAGAAAGAATACAAGAAACAATACAATCTAATGGTCCCTAACCCCTTAATCACCTTAGCAGTTAATAACCACTATAGTAATTAAGGGGTTAACCCACCCTTCCACGCTTCCCACCCGGGAGGCCTAACCACCCACCCCGGGACCACTATACCCACCCTCTACCCATTGATTGACATAGTGGTACATCATACCCATATAATATGGGCATGATAAGCCACTATAGCAGTCAATGGCCACACTAATAAAAAAAGCATGAAGGACAAAAATATACAATAATAAAAGATATACACAAGCACCCACACACCCCCATTCAATAAATAAAAGCACTAGCCAACCAATCAATTAAAGAAATAAAATCACTAGCCAACAAAACAATTAATTAATTTAAACCAGTAGCCAACAAAACAAATAATTAATTTAAAACACTAACCAATCCTAAAATGTACTAAAAACAAGCCATCCAAATTAAAAACAATTTAATCTAAACAATAAACAGAAATAAAAAAAATAACAATCAATAGAAAACAAGCATTTGCCAAAAAATCCATTTGCTGTCACTTTATTTATCTGTACCCTAAAGGGGCACAGATTAATACATGATCAGTCAATGGGCAAGCAAATACATAAAAATAAGTAAATACAATCAAAAATCCTGAAATAAAAATAATTTCATACATTCAATATTTTACTTACCTTTAGAAGTTTTCACCCTCCGAATTCCAGCGTATCTGCAAGCTCTCGTACCGTGCTGTCATCACCCGCAATCCAACGCCATCCAGCTTGAAGACAAACATCAGGTAAAACAAACCTTCTTTCTTTTATCTTCTATCACCGTCTTCTATCTTCATCTGTAATTATTTTTTATCTTTTCTTTAATCTTCAATCTTCTTCTTTCAATCATAAACTCCCTGGTAAATCCACAACAGGATGTTGTCTCGTCGACTTCTTAGGCCTCGGGCATGGTGCCTTGGGCCACGCTGATACGCGCTCCTGCTCTGCCTTGCCTGCTCAAACTGGAGCTTTTTTGTGTCCTGGCAAGCGAGGCAGTGAGCGCGCTTTGGGGGCAGGAAGGAGGCGGGGCGGAGGCAGAGAAGAGGCATGTCGGGAGGCGGAGCGGGGGGCGGGGCTAGTCCCTCGCTCCCATTGGATGTGAGCGGTCACGTGACCGCTCCTCCGCTTCCCTGAGTGGCAAATTTTACATTTGCCTGTCTGCTGAAATTTTCTGAGCCTCCGCACGCATGCGGAAGCATGCGGAAGCATGCGGAAGCAGCTGCTAGAGCCGTGCTGATGACAGATGCAGGGGGTAAGTGCATCTGCTCATCGCGGCTCAGCATGGCTCAGCACAGCTTAATCTATTATGTCCCAGGCCTAAAGGTAAAATGAGACATACAGGCCTTGGATTTTGGGAAAAGGAATGTATTTGTTCCCATAATCCGTTTGCCTCTAAAATGATAATGTGGCGACGGTTCATAGATGACATAGTGTGCATATGGGATGGTGATGTGGAGTCTTTAGAACCTTTTGTAAATTACCTTAATAATAATAAATGTAATCTTAAATTTACGTCGACTACAGATGCCTCTGCTGTAGATTTTTTTTCCTTTTTTGATTATCATTTAAATATTCAATTATTATGATCTTTTATAGTATTAATTATTCTTATTTATGTATAATATATTGCATAATTTTTTTATGGTTGCCTCTTTCAAGTCTCAATTTCAACTATTGTATCAAGAAGTATACATACTATCTTTCTTCTTAGAGGTTTTTTTTGTGTTAATAAAGTTTTCAATTTCAAAGTCACGACTTCTGCACGCTGACATCACAATTCTCGCATCATTTTGATGCTCCAAGGTGGAGGGGAGATCCACGACGATGGCGCACAGAACAGGTACTGTATATAAACACTCCGATAAGTACTTTTCTTCACCTTGGCAAAGCGCTACAGTGCGAAACACGTAGGTGTGGGCTCCCTGTCCATGTATGTGCTTTTTTTATGATCCCTCTCCCAATTATACAAATTAAAAAGAGTGGATAAAAGAAAATAAGTTCATAGGTGATAGATTTAGGTGTAAAAGTTGCTCAAAAACCTCTGGTAAGGACTTGCTTCTTAAAGTCCTCCTTTCACATGTCACAGGTAGCGATGCTTGTATAAAAGACACATTTGACTTTATGGATAAAGTCCGTGCTTTTAGACTAGATAATCAGGACCTGCTGATGGTGACTATGGATGTGACAAGTCTTTATACCATTATTCCACACAAGGCTGGTTTGGGGATAGTTAGGCAGAGACTAGAGGCCATCCAGTTATGTAAACACCCAGTTGATTTTGCTATTATTGCATTTTATTCTTTTAAAAAATGATTTTCGATTTGAGAATACATTTTACAGACAAACGACAGGCACTGCAATGGGCAGCAATGTGGCACCCGCTTATGCAAACCTATTTATGGTGGATTTTGAAACAAGGTATATTTATGACACTACGTATTTTGCCAAAATGCCCTTTTATTGTTTCTACATCAACAATGTGTTCTTCCTTTGGAAGGGCACATCGGAGGAACTGATTGAATTTTTTAACTACCTAGAAACCCTAGATAGTCCTGTTAAATTTACTCACAATTGGAGTAATAAACAAATTGTATTTCTGGATGTTCTACTGACCATCAAAGACAATAAAATCCATACGGATTTGTATAGAAAGCCTACGGACCGAAATGCCACTTTACATGGAACTAGCTTCCACCCAGATTCACTCAAGAACATGCTACCATATTCACATGCTACCATATTCACATCATGTATTGTGGATAGACCCAAAGAACGGCAAGAAACATATGATGAGATTAAATCGCGGTTTCTAGCAAGGGGGCATTACAAATCTGCGGTAGAAAAGGCTTTCAACAAACCATTGGTACCACCAGACATACGTAAAAATACAGAAAGAATCACTATTGTTACAAAATACACTACAGGTAGTGACTTTATGAAACAAAGTGTCCTCAAACATTGGGGCATTTTAAGTAGTGATTCTACACTCAATGATATATGTAAATTACCGCCTAGGTTTGCATATCAGAGGGGTGCCAACCTGAAAGACATGCTTATAAAAGCAGATAAAAGGGAACATTATACCATACCGCATTTCCTTGACACTCCTAAACCAGGATGCTATCGATGCTATAACTGCTCTGTGTGCAATAGCTTGAACATAGGGACAGAATTTTCACATCCGAGAAGTGGTAAAAGGTACACCACTAAAGAAAGAATAACATGTACCTCCACTTTCGTCATTTATATGATTACCTGCCTCTGTGGTCTCAGGTACAGTATATTGGCAAAACAACACGCATGTTAAAGACACGGTATATCGAGCACAAAAGCAAGATATCACATGCTAAAGATGACACAGAATTGATTAAACATTGTGTGTCACATCGGCACAATATAGCATCGCTTAGGATTATGGGCATCGAACAGGTCCAGAAACCCATTGCAGGAGTAGACAAGGATATTACACTTTTACAGCGCGAAGCGTATTGGATTTATACACTCAATACAGTCTTCCCAAGGGGTCTTAATGACAATCTGACCCTTGGTTGTTTTTTGACAGAACGTTAATATCACACTGTCTCTATAGGCCTTTGCTTTGCTGCTGTTGATGTACTCTGTCTGATGATACGGCCTGTATTCCTTCTAATATCATTACTGTATGGTACCTACACTTTTTTTTAAATATATATATATATATATATATATTACTTTTTTATATATATATTATTTTATTTATTTAAAGTGGGTGTAATAGGGTTAAGCACTATAATCCATCATCCATCTGTTACATGTGACAGCACTCCACAGTACTTTAGTTACACTGTGTACTCAATTCCTCTCACTCTGTTTACAGTCAATGGTTTCCATGGCAGCGGATCAATAAGGACATGGCATTAGGAGACAGACACTATGATGTCACTCCGCCAGAACGTCGCCAATCAGGATACACGCCAGGCTACTCTGCCAATCTGTATAGGGAGTTAAGACATCGGGAGCACCACAGAGATCCGGACGCCATGATGCTGATGAGGACGTCAACGGGATGACGTCACATGACGAGGAGGTTCCTTTTTGACACCACTCCATCTTGCCAGAGGAGATTTGGTGCAGGAACTCTCGCGAGAATACAGAAAAAGATTCCTATTGGAGGATATACCAACACATGATGTCAGCAAGGAATGAGATTTTAACAGAGCGAATGGCGCTGGATGATGAGGGACTGAATTGGACTAATAAGACTATTCATGACACCTGGTTTGGGGCTATAAGAGGGTTGAATTCAAGTTAATACCATTTTTGAAATGATTTCTAAAATAAAAATTTTAAACAAAGGATTTAAGTATTTTAAGAATTTTATGGATTACATATGTTTGTACCAACTCTGCTTTAATGGTTTTAGAATACTGTTTAGTACGTATTCAATTTTATGTGGGCTAAAATTAATGCCTTTTTTTATGATGATTTATTAATCCACTTTTTCTGTTTATTATTCCCACCTCTTCTCTTTCCCTTTATTATGTGCCATTGGGGTTTGACATGATGAGGAATATGTACTGTAGTTGTAGGGAATTCTCTGTTTATTTTAATAAACAACTCATTTCGCTGCTAATTGTTCATTTTTTATTAACTCAATTGTATAAACTATTCATTTTGAACAGTAACTTATATCACTTGCAGGCTGTTTTATAATGCTATTGTGTATTTTATTTTATGATATATTAAACTTATTGTATTATGTATAGCAATTAGCACTTTATAGCATAGCATTAATATCATTTGCCCCACATTACCCTAATTGACCCAAGAGGGCTGTAAATAGAGGGAGGATTTGGGGCAATGCATAACTCCTGAAGAAGCGGCGTTGGGCTGTGAAATGCGTAGAGATTGCCGAGGAAAGAGTGGTTAGAGGCAGAGCACCAGAAACTACACCAGAGCGCTCGGAGCCGACGATACTGGAAGCGGGGATCACTACCGGAAGTGACGTCAGATGCCAGGGGAACCGGCATGGCATGCGAGTAAAGTGTTGCAGAAGGGGATTCCTCATACCATCCAGAGGACTGCAGGACTGCAGCTGATCGGGGTCCAGAGCCCTAACACTGCACCAGTTACTGAAGCCCAGCTTCTCTCTTCACATACTGTACATTGCCTGTTTTCCATGTACAAAGTGTGAGTACTTGGAGTACATGTTTTTTATACAAAGGTGTATCATGTTGGATTGCACTACTGTATGTGTACTTTTCTCTTATTTTGAGGGAACATCCACTCTCATCTACATAAGCAGAAAAACTGTAACCGATTCTGGGGAAAGCTTTATATTTATCTACCCCACGGAATCAAAAGTATCAACTACACAAAAAAGAAACATATCAGCCACTGTTTGGAGGAGATGTATTATTTTCAACCCTCCTGTAAGTGGACTGACATATGAGCCAAGATTCTAGCCACATTTCATTAATTAATATACACAGTCTACAGTGTATTATTTTATCTTTTTTGGGGTGATCCTGCTCCCACTTGAATTCTGTGGAGTTACGTAAGAACGTTTCAAACCAAGAGTGCCTGTATTAAAAAAATGAGAATACCCTATGATGTTACCTCCTCTACATAATAAAAGTAACAGATCTGCAACCATGTCACAGAGGGGCACGTTCTGACTTCACACACTGTATGTTTAAAAGATTATAAGGAACAGATATTGATTTGTCCCCTAGATTTGGGATTAAGACAGTCAGATTTACACTTGTCGCGCCCGCAGTGAGTGCCTGAATGTATTGATGTGTCTCATGTGTGTGTCAGTATTACAGAAGTAAAGTTATGAGTGCAGTTATATACTGAGGCAAAATTGAAATGTTGTTGGTAAGAGTTTTTTTTCCCTAGGGCTGGGTTTAGGTTGTGTTCAATGGGAAATACTTGTATTAAAGTCTGAGCAAGGATTATGAAGATTAGATCTCAACAGAGTTGGATTTAGGACTAAATTCGTGATTTCTTATATTCGTGAACCGGTGGCCTCTCTAGGGAAAATCTATGGCATTTGGTACTGCATAGGATTTTTTGTTATGTTTTACCATTTTATTTTAAGAAGCTGTTCTGCATTTAATCTGGTGCGGAACGCCAAACACCGCAGGGACTGGTGATTTAGTTCTCTCAGGACGCCGGAGGACCCGTTTAAGACTCAGGTTCGCCTATCCGCATTCAGCCGGTAATATCGCGGTGATATTTTCTCACATGTAAGTGAGCAGTACTTGTTTTTATCTGGTGTTTGATACTTTATTTACTTATATTGGTTGTGCATGTCCATTCTTCTTTTCATGCATACAGTAGTAGTTTTAAAATATTGACAAGTTCCTTATTTGAATTCTTTGCGTGGAATGGATTCTTCCACTATAAGTCTCTTACAAAACTGAATTACTACCTTAGATGAGACAGAGAGTGGGTACCCAATAAACTGGGCTCTTCATTCACCAACAGGCCTACCTCTTCATGGAAACTCCCATTATTGTGGCATTGATGTCTGCCTTTATGCTTATTGTATTTGTTCAGGAACATGCTTTCAATTCTCTAAATGTGAGATGTCTAAAATAAAAAGTCATGGATTAGTCAGGAAATCTTATACTATGATGGAGAGACAAAAATATCATAATTTACTATTGCTAGTATATGTACTGAGCTAAAACCTAAACAGCAATCACTGCAAATCCTGAACATTTCATGGCAACTACTGACAGCTAGAACCTCATGTATTACCAAGACAGTACTGTTAATGATCTTTGTATTGGTAGTTGGTATTCTTTTACTATAGCAGTATATACTAACAAGCTACTGCTAGTTACGACAGCAGGTACGGCTTGAGCTACCCCATTACACAGACACATACACAGACCGCCAAACGGTCCGTGCACAGCTGATCATTACGTTACAATGGCTTCACAGGACTTACCTGTCTATTTCACTTTGAAGCTCCGTGATTTTCACTGAAGGCTTTAGGGAGAGTATTGTGTGGGTTATTCACTACACAATCTCCACCAATATTAGGCACCCTATCACACACAGTATTGTGCAGGATTTATAGTGGCCAGTGTACAGTAGTTACATTACACTACTCCTAGGGATGTATTAGTTATAATCACCCACCTTCCTGTCCGTTCACCTTGCCCCTAGCAGCAGGGACATAACAGGACATTAGCATCCCTTTATTACACTAGATATAGGGACATTGTTATGTTTTGATATTTCTAATATCTACAACTGTTGATTAGGGAGAGTATTGTGTGTATCATATTGCACACTCCACCAATATTAGGTACATTGCACCCACAGCTACTGTAGATAGGGTCCACAATGACTAGTATAGGTGGATTACACTACTCCAACTAGTCTAATTTTACTACCAGGGATGTATTTACTTGTCCGTTCACCCACGGCCCTAGAAATAGGGATATAATAAGTCGTTAGTATTCTTGTCGATCTACAGTCTATCCACTGTTCTAGGCTGCTGCTGCGTTGCCTATCCAGCACGATCTGTACTGTGTCGATTAACTCCTTCCAGTTACATCTCACCCATAGCCAGTGTTTTTATATTTCTTCCCTTCCCTGTGGGATCTCTCCTTCCCCATCCACATATATACCATATTGCCATACGCACTGTGGTTATTGCTGGCGGGGTGACCTCGCTGCAGCTTCCCATTGTTTGTTGGTAGTGTATGCAAACTGGACTTACGGAATGCAGTTATACATTTTGCCACCGGGGGGAGACAATACCTTATCCTTCCAGTTACCACACTGATGTGTGATTTTATAGGAGATATATTTTTGTTGTACATGTACAAGTGTCCCATTTATTTTAAATAGTGTCTATGGATTGAATAAATTGGTTTTTAAACCTCACCATTAATCTTTACTTTGTTAGGGACATTCTTTCATTAATTAGTTAATTTTGGGGTATTTACCTAACAGTCATTTACACTGTATTTTCCTTACTCAAGGAGAGCATGTCCACAGGGAGATTTCCCTTGCCCACTCACCCCTTTTGATGAGTATCTAGGTGTGATGGTGAAGGGGTACCCAGGCCATTAATAAAGGCATTTGGCCCGGCTGGGTGCCCTTGAGCCATATTGGGGAATTGTGAGTGCCAGCTCTTCAACCCGATTGTGGCATCTCACATGAGTAATAAAGATATGTGAGTTTTTACTGTTCCAGGAGTGCTAACCAGCGGAGATGTGCAAGGCATGAGTTTCAGGGATGATTTTACGGTACAATGTTTTCAGGGTGTGTTGGGGTAGCAGGGGGCGAATGTTGCGGGTTACCCCGAAACATGCACTCAGGAATCTCCCCAGACTTCTGAGGACATGAGGACCACAGACCACCGAATAATATCCTCCCTAGAAAGCAGTTTGCAGCTTGCCGTCAAATCTCCCTGCTTCAGCACAAACCAGGGCAGCAAGACCAGGCAGGGAACTGGGTTACATTACAGGTCCCGGGGTATGCCCAAATCCTAAACCCAGCGGGGGGTTCCGTAAATCTCTCACAAGGTATAAGGCAAAGAGAGTTATAGGGGTTTTAAGTTAAAGTGTAGAGTGTCAGCTCTGCAACCCAGTGAGGGCTGGAATATTGTAATTGTATTGGGGACAATCTGTGTGTCTCCCACCAGGGCTAAGGGGGCTAGAATCATATCCTGTTTTAAAGGTATGGGTTATTGTAACAATGTTTTTCTGTATAAGGGGAAAAGAAAATGGTTTTTAACAATCCCCAAAGTTTATATTTTTATTCCAGTACTGTTCAGAGGAAGGCATTTAGTATGGATAAAAATCCATTTGCATAGGAAGCAGGGGAAGCTACTCTGTCCGCCTCTGAGCTTCAAAGAATCAGCTTCACAGGCCATCCAGGATGAAGGTGTTAACCATGGGTTAGCAAGGATATGGATGTGTTAATCATTTGGTAGCAGGAAGGAGAAAAGGAAGAGAAGTTCAATAAGCCATCTTGGCAAATGGCTACTCGGTCCAGACTCTCCGGCGCTGAGCCGGCAGGGGGTCTTGCATGACAAGTGGGGGAAGATGGCAACTGGGTCTTTGAGCGAGCATTCTAAATCCACCCAGGCATAGACCCCTCTCGGGGAGTGCCAGTACATCATTTGTTTCATATGAGAGGCTATATAGTATTTTTAAATATTTGAGACTGCCAAACCACCTCCTTCTTCAGCCTCCAACATAATTGACCTGGCTATTCTCGTTTTTTTATGTTTCCAAATAAATTGTTGTAAGGAATCGGGGAGCGCGTCCCCTGCGGCACACTCCCTCCTTACCTGATGTCCTTACAGTGTGCACGCGCTCCCGCAGGAACTTTCTAGACATCGCGGAGACTGGCTCCGCCCCTCGCTTGTGACGCGCATCAGCGTCGCGCACACGTGACGTGTGTGCACCGCTCCCAAGCTGCGTGTCAACTTTCTTTATCATGCCCACCTGTCTCCTGTCTCTCTCCTCCTATCTGTGCCTCCGTGGAGGCCGCGCCTCCACTCCGCCCCCCTCTCTCATTGGTCATGCTCTCCCATATATACTCAGCTGTGCCACTTGCACTTTGGCTGAGCATAGTTCCAGTTAGCGCTGTTCTCTCACTTTCTGGTTCCTTGTCCTGCCTTGCCTCCTAGCTCCTTGTTTCAGATTGACCTCCTGTGTACCGACCCGGCTATTACTTTGGACTCTGCACTTCTTGCTTACCGACCCGGCTTAACTCTGACCTTCCGCATCTCTCTGATCCTGACCACGGCTTACGGACCTCTACGCTTCTACTGGCTCCAATCCCTGACCACGGCTAAATGGACACTGACCATTCTATCGGCTCCTACCTCAGACCTCGGCAAGTACCTGACCATTCTACTCTCTCCAATCCTGACCCAGCTGCCTGACCATCCACATTCCAGACGTACCCCCATGGCTGTGATTGGCGTTTATACCCATTCCCACCTCAGTACCAGGATCCCGCCTTGTTTGTGGTGAGCACAGTGTTACAATTGTATAATTCAATTTTGGATATCTTTTATAATTGTATGTGAGCGATATTGGCAATGTCTGAAAATAATATAAAGGTCTAGGGAGAATATTCATCTTAACCGCAGTAATATGCTCTATCCAGGAAATACAATAAGAATTCCAAACTTGCAAATCTTTTTTTATCTTTAAAAAAATGTCAGGATATTTATATTTACAGTATATAATAAATTGTAGTCTCTACTAAGATATATCCCCAAATATTTCAGGTGGGTCTTTTTCCATTTATAATAAAAATGCAATTTAATGACCTCGACCTCCTCTTCAGTTAACGTTAAATGTAAAGCTTCCAACTTTCCCATATTCATTTTATACCCAGACAGTTCACCAAACCTCCGAAAAGAAGATTGCAAATTCGGGAGAGATGTCAATGTGTTAGATATAGTAAGAATAATATCATCTGCAAATAATGCCATTTTATAATACTCATCTTTTATTTTGATCCCTTGTATATTTGGGGAGGCTCTTATAGAGGCCGTGAGAGGCTCAATTGTTAAGGCAAAAAGAAGAGGAGAGAGGGGGCACTCCTGTCTCGTCCCATTCTTAATTGTTATCAGATTCCACTCCCCCCATGGATCTTCAAAGTGGCTGTCGGAGACTGATAGAGGGCACGTACCCCCTGTAAAAAAAGACCCGGAGAATCCGAATGCCTCTAGCGTTTTATCCAGAAAATCCCACCTAATCCTATCAAATGCCTTCTCCGCATCTAGGCTCAGCAACACAGCTTTCAATTTAGACTTATGTATCTGGTCAATAACATTAATAATTTTACTTGTATTATCCGACGGCTGGCGTTGGCTCACAAATCCCACCTGATCATAATGAATGAATCTAGGAAGTATTGGATTCAACCTGTTAGCCATGATTTTAATATACTGTAGATTTTCAAATCCGTATTAAGAAGAGAGATTGGCCTGTAGCTGCCACAATATAAAGGATCCTTTCCCTCTTTAGGGATCACCACTATATTAGCCTTCATCATCTGTGGGGGGATTGGTTTTCCGCTGAGAAAATCATTAAATAAATCCAACAGGCAAGGCCCTACAATCCCTATAACATTTTTATAATACAAATTTGAAAAACCGTTTGGACCAGGTTGTAAGGATTCGGGGCTCGCGGCGCTCACAGCGCGACCCCTCCTTTCCTCTGAATGCCCCCGCTGCCGTGAGACGGCTCCCTCGTCTGTCCCAACCGACTCCCGCTATGCATGGGGCGCCCCCGTCATCCCCGACGGACCAACACCGCCCCGCGGACACTCAGCACTCTGGCGGTTCCCTTTGGAACCGGGCGGACATTACAGAGCGTGCAAGGATCATTTATTCACTGCACTAGCAGTGAAACCACGCCCCAACTCTCGCAGAGGCTGCAACTTAACCCTAAAGCTCCCCACCTGGCTGCCTATCATAGGAACCAATATAGGACAGCTCCTCGTGTTCCTCCAGGACTGTCTCCGCTCCGTATTGGTCAGCCGCAATATATTTTATTTTTATTTATTTATAAAATATTTTACCAGGAAGTAATACATTGAGAGTTACCTCTCGTTTTCAAGTATGTCCTGGGCACAGAGTAAAACAAATAATACATGGTTACAAATACAGTTACATAAATTAACAGGGTATACATTATATACAAGACATTGCGTGCATAGTTAAAGAAAATATATATTACTGTATGAGCGTATGAAACAGTTACAGACCAGATTAAAGTGTGAGACAGCCTTAGATTTGAAAGAACTTAAGCTGGTGGTGGATATGAGAGTCTCTGGTAGGTTGTTCCAGTTTTGGGGTGCACGGAAGGAGAAGGAGGAACGTCCGGATACTTTGTTGAGCCTTGGGACCATGAATAGTCTTTTGGAGTCTGATCTCAGGTGATAGGTGCTGCATGTGGTAGTGGTGAGGAGCTTGTTCAGGTAGCTGGGTAGCTTGCCCAGAAAGTATTTGAGGGTGAGACAGGAAAGGTGAACTTTGCGCCTAGACTCGAGTGATGACCAATCTAGTTCTTTGAGCATTTCGCAGTGATGTGTGTTGTAGTTGCATTGGAGAACAAAACGACAAATTGAATTGTAGAGGGTGTCAAGTGTGCTACGATGGGTTTGAGGAGCCGAGCCATATACTATGTCTCCATAGTCAATAATTGGCATTAGCATCTGCTGTGCAATACGATTTCTGACCAGGAGACTTAGGGAGGATTTGTTCCTGTAAAGTACCCCTAGTTTGTCATAGGTCTTGGTTGTCAGGGTATCAATGTGCATCCCGAATGTTAAGTGGGAGTCAAACCATAAGCCCAGGTATTTAAAACTAGTGACAGGTGTTAGGGTGGTGTTAGCGTTGGTTCTAATCAGGAGCTCAGTCGCTGGAAGCTTTACAAATTTAGTCTTGGTCCCAAATACCATTGTTACAGTCTTGTCAGTGTTTAAAAACAGTTTGTTTTGGGAAATCCAGTTTTCGAGTCTCAAAAAGTCAGACTGAAGTATGTGTTGAAGGTCAGAGAGGCTATGGCTGTGTGCATATAGGATTGTGTCATCTGCATACATGTGTATTGAGGCTTCCTTACAAGCTGTGGGAAGATCATTAATGAACACTGAGAAGAGTAGGGGCCCCAGAACAGAGCCTTGCGGGACACCACAGGTGATATCCAGGGGGTTGGAGTTAGAGCCTGAGATGGACACATGTTGGGATCTTCCTGATAGGTAGGACTGAAACCAGTTTAAAGCATGTTTCCCTATTCCAGAGCTCTGGAGTTTAAGCAGGATAGCATGATCAACTGTATCAAAAGCCTTTGCAAAATCTAGGAATACTGCACCAGTGAGTTGTCCCCGTTCCATTCCACACTGGATTTCATTGCAAACTTTTAGCAGGGTAGTTACGGTGGAGTGTTTGGGACGAAACCCAGACTGGAATTGTCTAGGGAAATTTGTCTTGGTGTAGAAATCGCTTAATTGGGAGTGGACACATTTTTCCATGACTTTGGATAGAATTGGGAGAAGTGAGATTGGCCTGTAGTTTGTAGTGTTTTTGTCCCCACTTTTGAAGATTGGGACAACTCTGGCAGTTTTCCAGGTCTTAGGGATTTGGCCTGCAGACAGGATAGAGTTGACTATGGATGCAATTGGTTTGGCAATGGCTGGGGCACCAAGTCGTAGGAACCTAGATTGTAGTAAGTCGGGTCCACATTGGCTGCTTAGTTTTAGTTTGAGAAGCGCTTGTGTAATCTCCTCTTCAGATACTGGGCTAAATTGAAAATTGTGGGCAGTGTTGGGAGGGGGTGGGACTGTAGGGATACTCCCAGGATGAGATTCATGTTTGGGGATTGTGCTGCGTTTCGCTAATAAGTTAGTGGCACACCCCACAAAGTAATCATTGAATGCATTTGCAATGTCAGTGGGGTTTGTCAGAGTAATATCCCCCTTAGTGATATTACTTGGTTGTTGATGGTTAGGAGGCTGGAATATATTGTTGATAACCTTCCAGAAGTTAGCTGGGTTTGATGTATTTTGGTGGAGATTGTCAGAGTAATATTGTGCTTTTGCATGCCTTGTTTGCCTTGTGCACATGTTCCGCATGCATCTGTAGTGATTGAGATCCTTGGTAGTGCCAGTTACTTTGTAGCTTTTCCACAAGGCATCCCTGAACTGGTAGAGTGCTATAAGGTCAGGTTTAACCCATGGAAGGTGGGCCCCCCGTACCCTTATTTTGCGTAGTGGAGCATGGGTATCACAGAGTTTTAAGAACTCGGATTGGAAATAGTCGAGCGCAGAATCGGGGTCGGGAATTAAATCGATTCTGTGCCATGGGCAGTTGGTAAGGTCATCCAGAAACTGTTGTGGGTTAAAGTTTTTAAATGTTCTAGTGATGAGAACTTTAGGGCTTGAATGGGGCGGTTTAATTTTCCTTACACAGTACACTATTGCATGGTCACTGAAAATGTCAGGAAGGATGCCAGAGGATTGGATTCTGCTGGGGTTTGAGGAGAGAATCCAGTCTAGCAAGGAATGGTTATGCGATTTCAGGTTTATCCGTGTGGGTTGGGAAATGAGTTGCGATAGGTTAAGTCAGGGGTGAGCAAACTTTTTATGCCGAGCCCCCCTTTTCATCCATGAAATTTCTCGGGCCCCCCCTGCCTGATGTAATCAAAATCACATGACGTCAGTGCATGTGCAGTGCATGACGTCAGTGCGAACCAGCTTTGTAACGCCCCCGCCACGCGTCTACAAAAAAAGTATTTATAGCACAAATTACATAACTTAAAAATAAATATTATAATATTTGTCTAATAGCGTTCCCATTTCTGCTGTATTATTAATCTCTCTCTTCCCGCCACATTAGAACACCTCAGGACCTCTCTAACCTCTTCCAGTCTCTCCCTGTATTTCTCACTCCCCCTCCAGTCCCTCTCTATTCCTCCCCTCAGTGTCTCCCCCTCCCCCCACTCTCTTTCCCTCCCCCCAGTGTGTGTCTCTTTCTCCCTCCCCCCATTGTCTCTCACTCTCTCCCCTCTTCCAGTCTCACACTCCTCTTCCAGTCTCTCCAACTCCCTGTATTTCACACTCCCCCTCCAGTCCCTCTCTATCCCTCCCCTCAGTATCTCCCCCCACTCTCTTTCCCTCCCCCTGTGTGTGTCTCTCTCTTTCTCCCTCCCCCTAGTGTCTCCCTCCCTCCATTGTCTCTCACTCTCCTTCCAGCCATTGCCTCTCCCTCCCCCCAGTGTCTCTCTTGCACTCTCCAACCAGCTATTGTTTCTCCCTCCACCCGGTGTCTCTCTCACACTCTCCCTCCAGCCATTGTGTGTCTCTCTCCCTCCTGCCAGTGTCTCCCTCCCTCCCACCAATGTCTCTCTCATCCCCATGTAGCTCTTTCACCCCCCCTCCCCATGTCACACTCACTCTCACCCCCCTCCCCATCTCACACTCTCACCCCCCTCATGTCACTCACACCCTCCCCATGCCTCAGTCTCACACTCACTCCCCCATGTCCCAGTCTCACACTCACTCCCCCATGTCCCAGTCTCACTCTCCCACCCCCCCATGTCCCAGTCTCACTCCCCCCCCCCATGTCCCAGTCTCACTCCCCCCCCCCATGTCCCAGTCTCACTCCCCCCCCATGTCCCAGTCTCACTCCCCCCCATGTCCCAGTCTCACTCCCCCCCCATGTCCCTGTCTCACTCCCCCCCCCATGTCCCTGTCTCACTCCCCCCCCATGTCCCAGTCTCACTCCCCCCATGTGCCAGTCTCATTCCCCCCCCATGTGCCAGTCTCACTCCCCCCCATGTGCCAGTCTCACTCCCCCCCCATGTGCCAGTCTCACCCCCCCCCCCATGTCCCAGTCTCACTCCCCCCCCATGTCCCAGTCTCACTCCCCCCCCATGTCCCAGTCTCACTCCCCCCCATGTCCCAGTCTCACTCCCCCCCCATGTCCCAGTCTCACTCCCCCCCCATGTCCCAGTCTCACTCCCCCCCATGTCCCAGTCTCACTCCCCCCCCATGTCCCAGTCTCACTCCCCCCATGTCCCTGTCTCACTCCCCCCCCATGTCCCAGTCTCACTCCCCCCCATGTGCCAGTCTCACTCCCCCCCCATGTGCCAGTCTCACTCCCCCCCATGTGCCAGTCTCACTCCCCCCCATGTGCCAGTCTCACTCCCCCCCCATGTGCCAGTCTCACTCCCCCCCCATGTGCCAGTCTCACTCCCCCCCATGTGCCAGTCTCACTCCCCCCCCATGTGCCAGTCTCACTCCCCCCCCCATGTGCCAGTCTCACTCCCCCCCCATGTGCCAGTCTCACTCCCCCCCCATGTGCCAGTCTCACTCCCCCCCCATGTGCCAGTCTCACTCCCCCCCATGTGCCAGTCTCACTCCCCCCCCATGTCCCAGTCTCACTCCCCCCCATGTCCCAGTCTCACTCCCCCCCATGTCCCAGTCTCACTCCCCCCCATGTCCCAGTCTCACTCCCCCCCATGTCCCAGTCTCACTCCCCCCCATGTCCCAGTCTCACTCCCCCCCATGTCCCAGTCTCACTCCCCCCCATGTCCCAGTCTCACCCCCCCATGTCCCAGTCTCACTCCCCCATGTCCCAGTCTCACTCACCCCATGTCCCAGTCTCACTCCCCCCATGTGCCTGTCTCACTCACCCCCTCTCCCCATGTCGCTGATGCAGGAAGCAACGAGATGCTGCTGTGTACAGTAGCACAGCGCAGCGCCACCTAATGGCCAAAAGAAAAATTGCAGCTGCAGACGGCTTTTTTCCCTCTGCTCCTGGCAAAATCGCCGCTGCTTCCTGCGCCCCCCCTAAACAATCTTGCGCCCCCCCAGGGGGGCGCGCCCCCCAGTTTGCGCACCGCTGGGTTAAGTGACTTGAGTTGTATCTGGATTTTGTGGTTTTTAGGGTCAAGCCAATTGAAGTTGAAATCCCCTAGAACTAGCAGCTCACTCTTCTCATTCAGAGAGGAAATGGAGCCAAGAAATTGGGTGATATCAGTCAAGGATTGTAGAGGGGCTTTAGGGGGCGGTAGATGCCAGCAAGCAAGATGGGCTTAGAAAAGGGGAGGCAGATTTTGCCAACTAGAGTTTCAAAAGAGGGTGGACTTGGTGGGCAATTTAACAGTGTAAATTGCAAGGTGTCTGCAATATAAAATAACACCCCTCCTCCTCTCTTTGACCTATCTCTCCTAAAAATGGAGTATCCCTGAATGGCGAGATTTGCATCAGGGGTTTTAGGGGATAGCCATGTTTCTGTAAGAACAATGGCTTTGGGTTTATGCATAAGGCACCATGCCCTTAGTTCATCCAGTTTGAGCAGCAGGCTCCGGATGTTTATATGGGCGACAGATAGGCCTTTTAGGAATTTAAAGGTGGAATTCTCAGGGGCATGGGACAGAGCTGAAATGGGAGGACCTGGGTTAGTTTCAATATCACCTGCTAAAGAGAGTAATAGTATGAGTAGAAATTTGGGTAGTTGTTTGCAAGTTGTAAATTTGTGGTGTTTTCCATTAGAGTGAGCAGTGGTTGGTGTGCTGGTTTTTAGAGTTCTCCACCAACATTCAGTAGATAGTGCAAGGCTTTTGAGTAGACCAGGGTGTATGGTGATGTTGGGTGTGGGCCAGGATGGAGGAGTTTGTAGTGGATAGAGGGAGTAACATCTCCATGAGGCCAGGAGAAAGAAAAAAGTTAAAATACATAGCAGGTTCATGATGCCCGAGGTAGGCAGTGCTGCAAGGAGCTGTTGTGAGCAGAGTGAGTGTGAGCAGACTAACAGCAGGTGTGTGCCTGTTCCTTGTCAAATGTTTAGCTGTATTGCAATGCTAGAGTCAGTTCAGGGTTTCAGTGTATTGTGCAGTCAGTTTTGGGAGAGACTGCAGTAAATAAGTTGTAAAGGGGTGGGGGGTTGAAATAGGCAGGTTAGCAAGCTTGGGATCATAGTGTGATCTGAATAGGTTACCGTTTGTTGTCTTGAGTAAAAGAGTTTGCAGTAGATCCAGTCCCCAGTCACCTCTAGTCAAACTGTAGTCTAACTGTATTTATCAATTAAAAACCTCACTTTAAATGCCTCACTGTCTAATGCCTAATGCAGTTCCTGCAAAGATGCAGGAAAGGTGTTGGTATTATACAGATAAAAGCAGTCACATGACCCTCCCCTTCCCCAATCAGTCAGCTTGTTCCATTTGGTCTTACCTCTTTCACATTGCTCGACATAGTCTCTGCTTGCGGATGTCTATTCTGGCTCTCTCTTGTCTTCGTTTATTCAGGTTACGACACGGCTTGGCGGACTACTCTTTCTGGCTCTCGACCCCGGCTCCCACTTGACCTCGCTGCTTCTCACGTCCCTCGATCTCAGCTTGGACCCCGACCTTCCGGATCTCTCCTCTCCCTGACCTTGGCTAACGGCAACTAATACGTCTCTTCTTTTACCGGTACAGGCAAGTATTGCTACAGCTATTTTCCACCTGGCCTGGCAACATATAAACACCACAATCCGGACACGCTCCTTCTGCTGCGGGTGCGTGCACATATATGTCCCCACCTCAGTATAAGGGACGGGTCTGGTCTGCGGGCAGCACCGGCATAACACAGGTGCCTTTGAGGGCTTCAATGAGCGGACCGCCCTCCCAAGATCAACCGGAGTTATTTTAGCATTTAAAATTTTAAGATCCTCCTCTGTCAATTTTGGGAGATTACAATTTCTCAGATATTCCTAGATATGGGCCAAGGCCGGGATTTTAGCATTCCGGGTTGAATTATCTAGGTTGTAGAGATCTGCATAAAATGTAGCAAATTCTTCTGCAATCTTTGAGGGATTGTATGTGACTCCTCCTCCCTTTATCGTAATAGCGGGAACTGAAGCCCTCGCCCTGATCCCTCTAAGTTTACTTGGCAATAAAAGGTCCGCCTTATCTCCCTTATCATACAACGTCTGCTTGGTCCATTTAAGGGCTTCTCTACATCCACAAGCTGCAATCTCCTCCCTTGACTGGCTCAATATTTTATACATTTTCATCGACTGGGTTTTTTTATGTGAACTTTCCAACATTACAATTTTCTCTGTTAAATATTTTTGTTTTTCCATTTTTATTCTCTTTCTATAGGAAGCTATTGAGATAAGATGTCCTCTAATCGTGGCCTTATATGCCTCCCATAATATTGCTGTCGATTCTACTGACCCATTATTAATCTGAAAATTATTTTTAAGTGAGTCTCCAATTTCTGTGCTAATCTCCGGGTAATTTAGCAGTGAGTCATTCATTGTCCAATGGAATGCTTGAATCTTGGTAAATGGGGGGTTAAACATACTGGACACCTAACAAGCTCCTATTGAACCCCCAAAATAACCACAACATATATATAAGCATATGAGTGTCACAGAGGAGTGCTACTGAGCATGGCAATATATATTTAAAATCAGAGACAGAACATAAAACACAGACAGAGCTCAGTTTTTAGCACATCCAGTGAAACTCATAAACGGTACAGTGCCTAAATATATATGTATAAATATCAAGTAAAATGGTCTTTTAGTTTAACATTTTTGGCCAAAATTGTTGTAAGCCCCTGAGCCAACTGCACGGCAGACCACAGAACATAAAACACAGACAGAGCTCAGTCTTCCTGTTACTACACAGGTTATTAAGAATTTATATTAGCGTTAGGGACCCCTGAATTGTGGTCTGCCGTGCAGTTGGCTCAGGGGCTTACAACAACTGGAGGATAATAAGGGGATAGTTATAAAATCTGCTGACAAAGGGGGGGTATAGTGGTCATGGATACTGAATACTATCTCCAGGAGTCCATGCGACTACTGGGTGACGTGAACACATACCTCCCCCTTTTGAATAATCCCCTTAGAAAATTTGAAACCCAGTTGACAACTTTGTTACATAATGGTCTCAAAGAAGGGGCGTTAACACAGCAAGAATTAGAGTTTTTGGATGTTAAATGTGCACGCACTCCCATTTTTTACTTTATCCCAAAAATACACAAGAGCACTACACAACCCCCTGGCAGACCGATCATATCAGGTATTGGATCACTAACTTCAAATTTGTCTTCATTTATAGATCACCACCTTCAACCATTGGTACAACAGGTCCGGTCCTACCTGCGTGATACAACACATGTCCTTCAGATACTTAGAGATCTGCAGTGGAAGCCTGAATACATGTGGGTGACAGCGGATGTCACCTCATTGTATACTACCATCAATCACGACAAAGGATGTCAGGCAGTATCACGCAGGTTAGAACTAGACGACACTACATCACCAGCACTAAAAAAAATTTTAGTAGATAGTATACATTTTATTTTGACACACAATTACTTTCAATTTGATTCACAATTTTATTTACAGACCTGTGGAACGGCGATGGGCACAAGGTTTGCCCCAAGTTATGCAAACTTATTTATGGACAGTTGGGAGACAGACTACATCTGGAACAACTGTCCATTTGGGGCACACCTTGTGCTCTGGCGCCGTTTCATAGATGATATCATTTTTGTATGGTCAGGGAGCCAGGAACAACTGGAGTTGTTTTTTGAATTTCTTAATTCTAACGACAGGGATCTAAAGTTTACTTTTAATTATAATAGGGAGCATATAGAATTCTTGGATTTAAGCATATACATCCTAGACAATCAAATAAAAACCAAAACACATTTCAAGCCAGTGCAGGCCAATAACTACCTTAGGGCAGACAGCCAACACAATCCGAGTTGGATCCGTAATATCCCTAGGGGTCAACTCACCCGCCTGAAGCGCAACTGCTCCGATTCTGGGGTGTATGCACTCCAGGCGTCTGATCTCAAAGACAAATTTAGAGATAGAGGATATCCGGATAAACTTTTAGAAGAAGCGTCTGTACAAGTAGATAAAATTGAACGGAATACACTATTAGAGTACAAAAATAAGAAACCATTGGAATCCACCAATGAAGTGGCCTTCGTCACTCAGTTTAATGAGATGGCGCCAAAAATTAGATCCATTTTTAATAAACATTGGCCGCTACTCCTTTGTGACGATGTATTATCTAAATGCCTCCCAGAGAAACCCAAAATTATTTTTACCAAAGCAGCAAATTTAAAAACCCGTCTAGCCCCAAGTTGCCCCCTTGACAACAATAAAATAATGAGAACTAGTAAAAATAAGGGCTTTTATACATGTGCGAGCTGTACAGCCTGTACTTTTAGCAACAGCATGAAAACATTTAAGTCTAATGTAACAGATAAAATTTACAATATAAAAACATTTATGAACTGCCACTCCACATTTGTGATTTATCTATTACAGTGCCCGTGTGGCCTACAATATGTGGGCAGGACTGGCAGGTGCTATCAACGAAGAGTTTATGAGCACATCTATAATATTAGACGAGGATTAGCCACACACAGTGTTTCGCACCATTTCAGTGTGCACCATAATAAAAATCCTGCTGGGCTGAAATGTCAGGCAATAGAAAACGCACAAGTGCATTGGAGAGGGGGAGATCAGCTACAACAGATCAGTAGGCGTGAAGCCTACTGGATCTATGAGCTGAAAACCCTGTCCCCAAATGGACTAAATATAGACTTTGATCTAGGTGTCTTTCTTAAATAACAATTTTAAATATAATATCAAGGTTTTTTAAATTTATAAGTATTTATTTAAGTTTTTATTAACCTTGAAATTCGAGAAATTGATTCATTAATAAGTGTTTCAATTAATTGAATTTTTAAATGTCAATTTAATTTTATATTTGTATAAGACACCTCACACTGCATCTTGGATTTTAAATATATATATTTTCCGGTGCAGGCTTTTGAACATGTATGTGGGATAATAGACTATCTGGAGTCATCTATATTAAATATATACTCTATAAATCAGGACAACATGATTGATTAGTTTTTGTTTATAAGATTTTTGTTTAATGTTGTGTATGTTGTTTGTGTATGTTAGGCTGCCATAGTTTAGCACAACCATGACTGACAGGTTAATTAGCCAATCACTACTGCAGACAAAGAATGTGTAAAGACATTTTATTTCCACCAATTGGACTGCACTTGCCATTACAAAAGGCAACCATGGACTGTGCTAATCATCCCCTGAAGAAGTGTGCATGCGCACGAAACGCGTTGGGTGTTTTAGAGATTGTTCACAAGAGACTATCCAAGGAGCAGGTCACAGCACCCAGTTCCAGCTCGAGCGAACGACGTGCGGTACAGGAGAAAGCGGCGGCGAGTAGCTCCACCTAGCGAGTGACGTCACGGCTGACGGGAATCTCGCGAGGTTTGGCCTGCAGGGACGCTGAGACCAGGAACAACTGGAGGAAGCGCCGGCGGCCATTACACCAGCACCACGCGCCGAAGCTGACTAAAGAACTGCACAGTATACATAGTATACACACCGCTTGTACCCCTCTGGCTTGCTGTAAGTAGGATTCCAGTTTTACCACACTGGATCCTCGACCCGCTCCCAAGCTCTCTTGTTTTTAGTATTGTTTAAATAAATCTCGGTATTATTGTCAGCCTTTCTGTGAGTGTTGTTTGTCATGTATGTCATGTCTGTATGAGTTATATGTTTATAGTTTGCAGTGTCACGCTATGATCTTTTTATCTCTTTTTATCTCCCTTGCATGAAACCACGTGTGCTGTTGCGGAGTCTGCAGTCCTTCTGCCGGATTAGTATTTTTGGACATTGCAGCACATCTCTGGACTCATTCAGTTTGGACATTGAGGCGCCGGTCTGTATTGTTATCTCTGTGTATTTTCACTAACTGTGTTTGGGTTAGTTTTTTCCTGGCAGCCGTTCTTAATTTTTCACACTGTTTGTATTGTATATATATATATTGTTTAGCGCTATTCACACCACCCCTTTTTCTCAATCTTCCACTCAGGGGAACTTGCTGGCTTGCAGTATGGTTGTGACAACTCTAATACAGTGTGCTTTTCCTGGTAATGTACAGGTTATTAAAAGCTTCAATCAGACTTAGAACTTTTCAACTAATATTGACAGATTTACTATAAATCATTCTTCCTGTTACTACACAGGTTATTAAGAATTTATATTAGCGTTAGGGACCCCTGAATTGTGGTCTGCCGTGCAGTTGGCTCAGGGGCTTACAACAATGTTGGCCAAAAATGTTAACCTAAAAGACCATTTTACTTGATATTTATACATATATATTTAGGCACTGTACCGTGTATGAGTTTCACTGGATGTGCTAAAAACTGAGCTCTGTCTGTGTTTTATGTTCTGTCTCTGATTTTAAATGGGGGGTTAACAAGATCGCCACAGAAGTGTGGTCCGAACACGTAATAGAACCTATATCTGAGTGAACCAATACTTCCAGTATATTTGGAGTTAAAACAATATTATCAATTCTGGAGTAGGAGTCGTGTGGAATTGAGTAAAAAAGAATGATCTCTCTGCCCTTTATGTGAGTGACAACAGGCGTCGAAAAGGCCAAACTCTCTAATTAATAGTCTAAATTTATTTGATACACTATAAGTCATTGCAGAGTGTAACTGCCCTGGATGAGTGGATTTATCCATATCCGGGTCTGGGACTATATTAAAATCGCCTCCTAAAATTATTAACTGTTCTCGACTGTCTCCCAAAGATTCCAATGTTTCCCTTAAAAAAATCAATTTGTCCCTCATTAGGCGCATATACATTTGCTAGTGAGATATGTAGGCCTGAAAGTAGACCATGGACCACAAGGGACCTCCCTTCATGGTCTCTCTTAATCTCCAATGTCTGGAACGGGATACCATGCTTTATCAAAATTGCTACCCCTCTTCTTTTGCTTGTAAAAGACAAACAGAGTGCTATAGGGCACGAGGGCGCAAACAGGGGGCCCTAGATTTTCTGGGGGGGCGCGGCAGTTATAGAGGTCCGCGCTCTCCACCTCAAGCATTTCAATTAAATGCTGGGGGAACGTGCGAGGCCGCTATAACACACTTACCTTCCCTTCCAGCGACGCATTGTCAACTGACACAACAGGGTCACGTGATGTCACGTTACCATGGCAACGTGATGTCACATGACCTGCGCGTCATTTGATGCCAGGGCCGAGCAGGCGTGGGGAACTGAGGAGAGCAAGCAGGGGTGCGCACGGGGAAAGGTTTGTGCACCCCTGCTATAAGGTACATCCCGCTAAAGGTATTTGGGGGTCCTGAGTGTCAAAGTGTGTCTCTTGCAAAAAAAAAAAAAAAATATCTGCTTTCAGATTCCTAAATTCTTTTGGGGATAATCTATGTTTACCATTACTGTTCAGACGCTTAGCATTCATAGATACTACCTTCAATGGCGTCTGACTAGTGATTTCCAGTGTCGTATCACTCTCTCTCTCGTGAAAGTTATGCTCCAAAAATCTCGATGGTTGTGAAAATATGAAGGGGAGCGGGACGTTTTCCCAAATCGGAACTTCGAGAACAAAAAAAAACAAAAATTAAATTGAAAAATAAAATGTGTAACCAGCAGCCACTCATCTAAAGTTTGCTGCCAGTCCCTACGTGGATTGGCCTAATGGGCATATGATCCTATTGGGGTCGCCCTAACATCGGGCATACTGAAATCCTTACTCACCCCCACTACTTAATCTCCATCTCCTAACTGCACCTTTGTTTTACCTTTCTTAGAACGTCAGTCAATAATTATTTTTCCGGGCTTACAAAAAGTTCTTTCCCCTTCTCCGGACAGTCCTTAGTCTCTTCTACACCTAGAAGGGTCTTCTCTTCTCCGCAGAGTTGATCCTATCGCCCAGGGAGTGGGCAAATAATCTTGGTGACCAGACCTATAAATCAAAGAAAAGGAGACAGAGGGAGACAAAACAAAACAGCTCCAACTTGGGCTTCTTGGGAAATCCTAGGCCGTAAAGTCCTCAGTCGGATGATCCCCCACAGACTCCAATGGTCCACTCCAGGATTTAGTGACAAGCAAAAAGACTCCCATGAGACATCTCAGGTGCTGGAAGATCTGGATGGGGGAATATTCGAAGTTGATTGAACCCCTGTTTCTGTTCCCCTTTATTACCTTGTCTTCAGTCGCAAATTGATGAAGTCTCAGCACCCCATCCCTGATCTTTAAGAGTCATCAAATCTCGAACCCAGCGCTCAGTGAGCTCTGTCTATCAACAGTTCGCTGTCTTCTAGTTGGGGGTCAATTGAAAGAAACAGCCTTTTAAGATAAGGCTGCAGTGCCTCCGCAGATACTGACTCTGGGATGTGGCGAATTCGCAAATTTTGCTTTCGCTCCCTGTTCTCAAGGTCATCCAGACTGTCTATCATGCCTCTTTCCTCCTTGTTGAGCCTCAGGACCTCGTCATCTATTTTCACTTGATTTTGTAGGGAGTGTCACGGGAGACCAGCTTATTTACACCTTTTTAACCGGGATCATTTACTGAGCAAAACAAGGTAATGAAATAAATTGAAGTTTATTTGCACAAATTCATTTACACACTATGATACACAAAATATAGATGAAAAGACACACTTAATGGGGGTCTGGGGTAAAAAAAAAACTAGACTTTCCTAGGTGCAGGGAACTCTAAATAAGAGTTTTACCCTGACGGGACTTAGCCCGGAATCTCCTGGTTCCCAAATCGGCGTGAAGTTCTTCTAAGAACTTGGTGATACGCTTGTGCTCCTACACACAAGCGCAGAGAAAGGGAAAGGACCCGGTAGCGAGGTGGGGGATCCGCAGGAGAGATGAAAAGGAGAAGTTGCTGCGCAGCTGGGGATCGGCGCACGTAGCCACGTGAGCGCGCCGCGCGCATGAGAATGCACGACGCGTCCAGAGGTGTGGAGCCAAGCTCAGGGACATGACTAGCCCAGCTGCATGTGTGCGCATGCTCTGGCAGGAGAGCGGGGATGCGCGTGTTCCCAGGCACCAACGCGGGGAAAAGTCAATGCTTCAGCACAGGAGTCTGGAACAGGCCTCTGCGTGGAGAGTAGCAGCAGACCTTAGGAACTCAGGAACACAGGCGATAGCGTGGAAAGTAGAGAGTAGCAGCAGGTCGCAGGAAACATGGTACACGGGAACACAGGCCTCTGCAAGGTGTAGCAGCAGGCCTCAGGATACTGAGGAAACACAGGCCTCTGCATGGAGTAGCAGCAGGCCTCAGGATACTAAGGTACTAATAACGAGAACTAGAGAGGAGCAGGGGAGGTAGAGTCCAGAGCACAAGGTAACAATAGAGTTGCTTCTTGGAGGACGTCCAGCCTCCTTAAAGTCATAGTGCCAGTAGCAGAAGAGTTCAGCAAATACTAAGTTCAAACTAAGGGTTGTTTAGTTGAATACTTTGGCCAAGGTATTGTAAGCCTGCTACCACGTCAAGGTAAACCCTATCAGCAGGTCCTACACTACCCGACGGTAAACTAACCTCAGTGGTAGAATGAGTGACATTCCCAGTCTTCCGGAATCCAAAGGAGATGAGTACAGGTCCCAGAGGAAGTTCAGGCAGGAACAGCATAGAGTACTGGGGTAGTACTTTGCAGGGCCCTGGGCAGGTAGTCACTGACTGCTTTTAAAAAGAAGCGGCAGCTGTAAGCAATGAGAAAGTCAGAGGGAGGCTTACTTCCTGTCAGGAGGAAGAGGGCAGGATTTGCCAGGAAGCAAGATGGCGTAGTTTGCTTCAGAATCCTTAAAGACACAGGATCTTGACTCGCAGCTAGAGGGCGGCGATCAGAAGAAAACAGGTAAGGAAGGAACACGCCGCAGGGGGCGTGTTCCGTGCATCGTCACACTTGGACTCTTTTGACCGCGAGCTACCACCAATCCTCTGGAACCAAAATTGGCATCAAATCCCAGCCACGTCCGCTACGTTCAATTTTGAGAACTTTGGCGCAAAAGTCGGGACTTAGAATCTGGCAGGCAGGCTTTTCTGGCTTGAAATCGAAGCCAGTTGCTCTGCTATTCACACAAGAGCAACTTTGAAAAGCCTGCCAGCCCTTTCACTACTGGGAATCTCCAATCTGATTGGCTCAGACATTTCTTATAGTATTCTGAGTTTCATTCATGAAACTCAGCAGCCAATCGTCACGTGAAAGCTTTCTCAGCAGCCAAAAAGAGCCAAGCCGGTACACAAAGACGGGTCAGCGGGAAAAATGAAATTGTCAAGGGACATGCGCAAGTTTGCCACCTCCGTCCCAGGCTATCTCTATGCCACCCACTGGGTCAGGCTCCCACCGGTATGGCAGAGCAGATGGCAGATCGAACGACTGCCATTGTTCCCCAGACCTGGGTTCTTGAGTCCTTCCCTGCTAACCAAATGGCTTTCACATCTCTGGCTACTTTGAACTCCGATGTCCAGCAGACTTGCTAGCGCCTATGGGTTAGCCCTGGCAGTCTGTTTGGGCATCGGTTCTGAAAGTCCCAGCTCATTACAGTGCACAGTATTAACACAGTATTAATAAAATATAGTTTAATACATTCCTAAGTCTCTGGGTATGGGGAATAGAATAGAAAGATGTACTTTTATTCCCATCAGCCTTTATTCCCCACACACTATCTTTTGGACTTAGCTTGAACTCGGAGACTCTCCTCACAACCTTATATATGTAAGGATTCTGTTTGATCGGTGCCAGGTTTTCACTGTGGTCTGGGTTTTCTTTCTCTCCTGCCCTTTCTGCTCTCTGTGGCCATTTTGGGTACTGGCAGTCTGGTTTATAAGGCTGCAGTTACCATAGGTAGTCGCCGAGCAAAGTTCTGTGTGTTTGCAGCTCCTGTCAGTCTTTGCAGTTACGCCTTACCCTCTTTCGTGTTTTGAATTCCTGTTGCTGACCCCGAACTGTGACATCGACGTCGCTGGCTTCGCCTGCCCTGACCTCCACTTCCCTCCTCGACTCTGCACCTCTGCCGCCATCCCTGACCTCTGCCTGTCCCCTGGACTTTGCAACTCTGCCGCCAGCCCTGACCCCTGCTTCCATACCAAATATGGATATTCTTACAGGACTCTGTCCCTGGGTTGTGGTTGGTTTATTTGTATCCCTACCTCAGCCCTGCGGGTCCGCCTCCTGATTTGAGACGAGCACCGTCACATTTTGTTCGGCCAAACATGGACCCTGCTGGGGTAGCACAAGCCATATCTCTCCAAGGGGAACTATTTGGAGATCATGAGACACGCTTCGCACAGCAAAACCAACAGATGACATTCATTTCCAGCCAACTTCAGGACATTATAATCCGGCTGGATACATTTAAGGTGGGTTCTACCCCATCTCCGCCATTGCTGTCAGCTTCCCCTGGTGCCGGTTCCGTCATCTCCTACGCCCAGAGAGCCACGGATCCTAACACCTCCACGTTATGGAGGTGACCATATGACTTATAGAGGATTTTTGAACCAATGTTCGATTCAGTTCGAACTCCAGCCCTCCATGTTTAGCACTCATCGATCCAGGTTAGCCTACCTAATTTCTCTACTGACAGATGAGGCTTTGGCCTGGGCCTCCCCCTCTGGGAAAAAGAATCTTCACTAATGAATGAGCTGCCTTTCTCCAAACATTCAAAAAAGTTTTTTATGCTCCTGGCGTCTCTTCTGCTTCGCTCCTTCAAATCCGGCAAGGAATCCATACTGTGGGCCAGTATGAGATTGAATTCCGAACCCTTGCTGCAGAAACAAGCTGGAACAATGACGCATTGCTGGCAGCATTTTGGCAGGGGCTTTCTGAGGGGTTAAAGGAGGAACTAACTTGCCGGGACACCCCCAAAGATCTGGAGGAATTCATTGCTTTCTGCATCAGAATGGATCTCTGGATGTGGGAACGACAGACCAAGCGAGACTGGTTCTCAAGGACCCCTAAAATCCAGCTTGCACCCCACTTTCAGACCCCTCTTTCTACACCACTGCCTGAGGAGGAACCGATGCAATTAGGTGATACCAAGTTACCTGAGGAGACGTTGTGACGATAGCTTCCACAGGCTTATTAATATTACACAAAAATAATTGGGTTTGAACTGAACGAGGCTTAAGATATAATAAATTGTATTTATTCCTTAGAATAAAGGTGAACACAACAGATAATACAGTAACAAACAAGAAGTACACTTACTTAAGGGTTGGGGAATGAGAAGTATGATGTAGCATTTCTCTCAGCAATCAGGAAATCATTCAGGTGATATCAGGTAACCATATCAGCAAACGAAGACAAAGGATACATGGGTGGACAGCAGTTTATAAACCTTTTGTCCCTCTATCTGTACCATTAAGCACTGGTGATTGGTTTTCAATTACCTCCAGCCAATCTTTAACATGGGAACCCATTTCAACACATGCCCCCCTGCTAGCTGGCTCATGCGCAGTAGAACTCTGGGGTCTCATTTCTGTAGCCCCACATATGCAAATGGAATGCCAGCCCTTCTACCCATTTGGCTTTATGGCAGGAAAACCTTTGTTGGAAGGTGTTAATCTGGAACACTTAAGAACTGTTCTGGTTTGGGCCTCGGATAAACAGTGAGGGTGACAAAACTCTTTGAACAATACTTAAGTCCTAGACATTCGGTCGCCTCTCCGGCCATCTGCTACATTATGGCCAAATGAATTGCCTCTGGAATGTATCCATACCTTAGAATACAGTATTAAGCATAAAACATAGACGTATTAAAATATCTGGTTCCGTTAGGTCCAGCAGGTCCAAACTTCCCAGTTCGCATTGCCAGAACTGGGACACCATATGGTCCAAAAAGCGACTTGCTACGACCTAAGAAACCGGAGTTACACAAATGTACATTAAATCATTTTAATACAAAAATCTCCATTGAAAAAGAAATCTCAGCTTTTCACTAAATCCCCATTGAAAACAACGGGCAGCTCCGCCATAGACTTTCAATGGTAAATCGCCGCCATTGAAGTCAATGGGGGTTTTCTGCCATTGAAGTCTATGGGAAAACTCCCGAACTTCAAGGGGGTCCATACTCCGTCGGGTTGGTCCAAGCGGGTCAAGGATGGTTCTGCAGCGATGCCGGAGCAGTGGCTACAGATACCCCAAACCCTGATCCGCTGAACCCTCCGGAACCGGAGATATGGATTCCTAAAATTCAGCATTTCTCACTTAGTCATTTTTCTGAGCCGTTTCTGCCGCCGCCGGCAAAGCCTATGGCGCGACCCGCTCTATCTGGTTCGACCCTTATCGGGGGTCCAGGATTCGGGGACCCGGTTGTGGTCGAGTGGGGGGAAGCCTAGGAACTAGGGGCAAAAAGAATTTTATTTCTAGGTGCCCTAGAACTGTTTATTCCCGCATCAATTAACTTTGAACTTGACTCAGTGATTGTAACTCTTTTTAGACATTGTATCCGCTTTGTGGTTTGTGGTCTGGACGGCAGCCAACTTCTTCTTGAAAAGATTACCTCGAGGCACCTCCATTGAAGTCAATGGGCCCATTGACTTTCAATGGGAAACCGCCGCTCTCCCTCTCGGACGCCACCTGCTGGTCTTTACAGGAAATCGGACTAAAACAGCACATTCTGCCATTGAAAAGCATTGAGCCCTAATGGCGGCCAATGGGGACCTGCAAAATGGTGCCTGAAAAGGCGGGAAAACTACACAAAGAGCTATAATCATTAAAGAACTATTAACCCTTGTGCTCCCGGATGGATTCTAGTGTGTATGTGATGCAGACACTGATTAACACAGACATTACAATGGAACAGGGGAACAGGGGAAAATACATTTACAGGTCATAACAAGGGTTAAAGCACATTTCTGGACCTCAGTCCAGTTAACCCCTTGTCTCCCTGGTGCGGTCAGGGGTGGAAAAATGGGGTGCAACCCCTTTAATACCGGGCCACCCCCTTTCTCCCTCTACACCTCCCCTTCTTAATGCGTGTCCTGTGGCCCACTGGCCCTGACGGGGAGTGGGGCACTGCTGGCACCATTAATGAATTCAGTCTCAAAGGGATAGTCCTGGCATGAAAGTCCATCAGCATTGCTGTTTTCACTGCCCTTTTTGTGCTGAATGGTAAATTCAAATTCTTGCAAAGCCAAGCTCCATCTCAGCAGTTTGGCATTTTCCCCTGATGCCCTCTGTAGCCAACTCAGGGGATTGTGGTCTGTGATGACCGTGAAAGCCCTCCCATAGACATAGGGCTGGAGCTTTTTGAGTGCCCACACAATGGCCAAGCACTCCTTTTCAATGGTGGCATATGCCACCTCCCTGGGGAGCAGTTTGCGACTGAGATACACCACAGGGTGCTCTTTGCCGTCGTCCCCCACCTGGCTCAACACAGCCCCCACACCAAAGTCTGAGGCATCAGTCTGAATAAGAAAATGCTTGATATAATCTGGGGCAGCCAGGATGGGGGCCTCCGCAAGCGCAGCTTTCAGTGCCTGGAAAGCAGTTTCACAGGCAGGAGACCAGGTAATAAGCACAGGCAGTTGCTTCTTAGTCAGATCAGTCAGGGGTTTGGCCACGGCGCTGTACTGTGGGACAAATTTCCGGTAGTACCCTGCGGTGCCCAAAAATGCCATGACCTGTTTCTTGGTTTTTGGCACAGGCCACTGAACTATGGCTTCTACCTTGGCTGGCTCTGGTTTGAGATGCCCTCCACCCACCCTGTGCCCTAAGTACAGGACTTCTGCCATCCCTACCATACACTTAGTGGGTTTTAAGGTAAGCCCAGCCTCCCTGATCCTATCCAGCACCGCAGCTACATGTCCTATGTGGGATTCCCAGGAATTACTAAAGACAGCAATGTCATCTAAGTAAGCCCTGGCATAGCTCTGCATCCCTTCCAGTAACCTATTGACCAGGCGTTGGAAGGTAGCCGGGGCATTCTTCATCCCAAATGGCATCACTAAGAACTCATAGAGGCCACTTGGAGTGATGAATGCTGACTTCTCCCTAGCCTCCAGGGTCAGGGGGATCTGCCAATAGCCTTTGCTCAGATCCAGATACTTTGCCCCCGCGAGTTCATCTAGTAACTCATCCATGCGGGGCATGGGGTAAGCATCTGACACCGTCCCAGCGTTGAGCAACCGGTAGTCCACACAAAACCTGGTGGTTTTGTCCTTCTTAGGCACTAGGACTACTGGACTTGCCCAAGGGCTCTGGGATGGAGTAATTACCCCTAGGGTCAGCATCTCCTCAATCTCTCTCTCCATACTTGTCTTGACCTCTGCTGACACTCTATAAGCGTG
Organism: Ascaphus truei; assembly: GCF_040206685.1. NCBI lineage: Eukaryota > Metazoa > Chordata > Amphibia > Anura > Ascaphidae > Ascaphus > Ascaphus truei. The sequence continues at coordinate 216,233,092 of NC_134486.1, forward strand.
CTTATGCAGAGGCTGCAGGTCCCCTGTGTGTACTGGGTGTTTGGTGAGATGTGTGGTCCCTGGCATGTCAGTGAAGAGGGCGCTATACTGAGCTAGCATGTCCCTGGCTTCTCCCTTCTGCCTAGCACTCAACTGTGCCCCTATCTCTACCTGATCAACAGTGTTTCCTTGCTTTGCCTCCCCTAGGAGATCAGGCAGAGCATTGCTCGCCGGATCCTCCAGCAGTGGGCTACAAATGGCCATTACTGCTCCCATACTCGGTGCTCTGTATTCCTTTAACATATTAATGTGATATGTCTTGTGCCTCTCAGGCGCTACCTGTACAACATAGTTGCACTCATTCACCTTTTGGATGACCGGGTACGGTCCCGACCAGGCAGCCATTAACTTGTTCTCCCGAGTGGGTTTGAGAACAAGCACCTGCTGTCCTGGGATGAATTCTCTGCTACGGGCCTGCTGGTCATACCATTGCTTCTGCTTGGTCTGAGCAGCCCTGAGGTGGTCCTGGGCCACCCAGATAAACATCTCTAACCGGTCTCTGAGATCTACTACATACTGGATCACTGAAGCATCAGTAGCAGTAGTCTCCCCCTCCCATCCCTCACGGAAGAGGTCCAGAGGTCCACGTACCCTGCGGCCATATAGTAGCTCGAAGGGGGAGAAGCCGGTAGATTCTTGCGGTACCTCTCGGTATGCAAACAGCAAGTGCTGCAGGTGAATCTCCCAGTCTTTCCCCTCCGCCTCTATAAAGGTCCGAAGCATCTGCTTCAGGGTACCATTAAACCTCTCACATAATCCGTTTGTTTGGGGATGGTAAGGGGTAGTGCGCTGGTGCTGTACACCGCAGGCATCCCAGAGACAATGTAACAGTTCACTCATGAACTGCAACCCCTGATCGGTTAGGATCTCACTAGGGAAACCTACCCTAGCAAAAATGTTCAGCAAAGCTGCTGCCACTGTCTTGGCACTTATGGTGCCCAGCGCTACCGCCTCAGGGTACCGGGTGGCAAAATCCACCACCGTGAGGATGTAGCGCTTCCCTGACCTGCTAGGAATCATGAGGGGTCCTATCAGGTCCATCGCTACCTTCTGGAAGGGTTCCCCTATTATCGGTAGGGGTCTCAGGGGTGCCTTCACACGGTCGCCCGCCTTACCTACTCACTGGCAGGCATCACAGGAGCGGCAGAAATCAGCCGCATCCCTGGATGCCCCCGGCCAGAAGTAACGCTGCAATAACCGGGCTCTCGTCCTGGTGACCCCCTGATGTCCCGCTAACGGAATAGAGTGAGCTACCCGTAACAATTGCTGTCGGTACCCCTGTGGCACTACTAGCTGTCGCTTACCGGTCAATCCCTTCTCTATCCCCGGGTTCCCTTCTTCTCTGTATAGGAGTCCCTTATGCCATAGGCAGCGCTCAGTGCCCTCCCTTGCCTGAGATTCGGACGCCCGAAGTCTCACGCCGGCCAGGGTAGGGTCTGCCTTCACCGCCTCCCTAAACTGGGCTCCTAAATCTGGCCCCCCCCAGTCATGTCATTGTCAGGGGAAGGGGACACGGTAAGGGGAAACAGTAAGTCAGCCTGTGGTTGCAACTGATCCTGGCTTACCTCCCCAGGCTCCTCTGCGCCCTCTGCTAACGTTGGTCCCAAAGGCTGCTGGACTGGGGTGGCCACCGCCGGCATTGCCGCGGTCTGGCTCCGGGTAACCGCCGCCACTGCAGCGGGCTGGGGCACACGGTCGTAGGTGCAAGTCATTGGTACCAGGTCGTTGCCCAAAAGAATTTCAGCATCCAAACCTGGTAAAACCCCTTCCTCCCGCACACCCTTGCCCACACCCCAATTCAAACAAATGCGGGCCACCTGCAGGAAACGTGGCTCTCCGTCAGCCACAATGATCTGCATCCCAGGGCCTGGGAGCAATTCCTCTGGCCGGACCATATCAGGTCGGACCAGGGTCACTGCAGCTCCTGAATCAAGCAAGCCAACTGCTTGCCGGTCACCGACTGTGACCGGGGTCAGATGCTTGCTCCTGCCGTCCGTCTGCTGCGGGTCTGCGCTGCGCTGTCCTCCGCTCCTGGCTGTAGGCACTGAAGAAACCGGGGTAGGGGTGACATGGGACATCTCGCTGGGAGTTGTTTCCATGACCGGTCCTGGTTCTTTGGTGGAAGCCACCCGCACGCGGGCTACCGGCTTCGCAGCTGGGGTGCGTTGCCCTCGACAGGGTCCGTTGGAACGCAGGGGTTCCGGGCAATCTGGTCTGATGTGACCAGTGCTGTTGCAGTTGTAGCACCGGCGCTCATGCCGGAGCTCTCCCGCCTTCTGCGACCCGCTGCCCGCAGGCGGCTTTTGGGTCCACTGGGGGGTACTCACAGCTTTCTTGGCCGGCGCCGGTGGGGATACCGCTTTGGCTGGTACCTTGGCGGTCATCTGGGACCGGCTGACCACATAGTCATCTGCCATCCTCGCAGCCTCGGTGTAGGTCTTGGGCTTTTTATCATACACAAAAGCCCTCACCGCCGGCGGGCACTGCTGCATGAGCTGCTCCTGAAAGATGAGGTCCAGCAGGCGTTGGTAAGTCTTGGCTTCAGAGCCCTCCACCCAGTGTAACCCGTATAAAGCCGTGCCGGTCACATAAGTGACATAGGTCTCCTGAGGGTGCCTCTCCTCCAGCCGGAACTTACCCCGGTAAGCTTCAGGGGTAAAACCGTGCTGAAACAGCAAAAGTTCTTTCAGGTGGTCATAGTCATCAGCAAACTCCTCTGTAAGCGCCATCAAAGTCTGTTTAGCCAAGCCGGAGAGTAGCGGGTCCAGGCGTGCAACCCTATGCTGGGGAAGCACCCCGTACCGCCGGCACTGCGTTTCAAAGTTCCTTAGAAACATGTCAATCCGATCAGTGCCCTCCACATACTTGGTGAGACTGTGCTTGTCCAGTTGGAGTCCATCTTTGGGGGGTCGGACCGGGGGGCAATAAGCGGGTCTGTTCACTGCCATAGAGATAAACTGTAGCCGCTCCTCCGGTGTCCCTCGGTCTCCCCACGCTGTTATCAGTGCCAGCATTTCAGGGGTAAATGGGCTGGTAGCCGCAGCTATCAGTGCCCCTCCTGCTGCACTTGTCCTGGGAGGTGCACTTGGTCCCTCCCCGGGATCCTGCCAGCCTGGCACTGGGTTCAGTCCCTGATCTCCGGGCAGCTGTAAAAGGGCATGCTGAGCTACTTCCAGGACCTCTGGATGCTCAGCTTCATATACGGTGACTGCAGCAACCATGTCCTCGACCTCCTGGTCCACATATTCCAGTCCATAGGCACGGCACTTGTCTTTTGCGGATTTTTAGTTCTCAGGTAATAGAGGTTCTCCGCTTCACTCATGGCTCTGAGTTCTGGGTCGCAGCAGTGAGGTGGTGTGACAACTTGCGTTACTTGTTGCACTACTGTGTGTTCAATATCTTTAGTCCCAGGAACTTGCAATTACCATCAAGTTCCCACTGGATCACAGTACCCCGCAGAATACTGTAATCCAGGTCCAGTTCAGTCCCGCCAGCTGCCACCAGTTTTATTAATACGCCTGTGACGATAGCTTCCACAGGCTTATTAATATTACACAAAAATAATTGGGTTTGAACTGAACGAGGCTTAAGATATAATAAATTGTATTTATTCCTTAGAATAAAGGTGAACACAACAGATAATACAGTAACAAACAAGAAGTACACTTACTTAAGGGTTGGGGAATGAGAAGTATGATGTAGCATTTCTCTCAGCAATCAGGAAATCATTCAGGTGATATCAGGTAACCATATCAGCAAACGAAGACAAAGGATACATGGGTGGACAGCAGTTTATAAACCTTTTGTCCCTCTATCTGTACCATTAAGCACTGGTGATTGGTTTTCAATTACCTCCAGCTAATCTTTAACATGGGAACCCATTTCAACACATGCCCCCCTGCTAGCTGGCTCATGCGCAGTAGAACTCTGGGGTCTCATTTCTGTAGCCCCACATATGCAAATGGAATGCCAGCCCTTCTACCCATTTGGCTTTATGGCAGGAAAACCTTTGTTGGAAGGTGTTAATCTGGAACACTTAAGAACTGTTCTGGTTTGGGCCTCGGATAAACAGTGAGGGTGACAAAACTCTTTGAACAATACTTAAGTCCTAGACATTCGGTCGCCTCTCCGGCCATCTGCTACATTATGGCCAAAGGAATTGCCTCTGGAATGTATCCATACCTTAGAATACAGTATTAAGCATAAAACATAGACGTATTAAAATATCTGGTTCCGTTAGGTCCAGCAGGTCCAAACTTCCCAGTTCGCATTGCCAGAACTGGGACACCATATGGTCCAAAAAGCGACTTGCTACGACCTAAGAAACCGGAGTTACACAAATGTACATTAAATCATTTTAATACAAAAATCTCCATTGAAAAAGAAATCTCAACTTTTCACTAAATCCCCATTGAAAACAACGGGCAGCTCCGCCATAGACTTTCAATGGTAAATTGCCGCCATTGAAGTCAATGGGGGTTTTCTGCCATTGAAGTCTATGGGAAAACTCCCGAACTTCAAGGGGGTCCATACTCCGTCGGGTTGGTCGAAGCGGGTCAAGGATGGTTCTGCAGCGATGCCGGAGCAGTGACTACAGATACCCCAAACCCTGATCCGCTGAACCCTCCGGAACCGGAGATATGGATTCCTAAAATTCAGCATTTCTCACTTAGTCATTTTTCTGAGCCGTTTCTGCCGCCGCCGGCAAAGCCTATGGCGCGACCCGCTCTATCTGGTTCGACCCTTATCGGGGGTCCAGGATTCGGGGACCCGGTTGTGGTCGAGTGGGGGGAAGCCTAGGAACTAGGGGCAAAAAGAATTTTATTTCTAGGTGCCCTAGAACTGTTTATTCCCGCATCAATTAACTTTGAACTTGACTCAGTGATTGTAACTCTTTTTAGACATTGTATCCGCTTTGTGGTTTGTGGTCTGGACGGCAGCCAACTTCTTCTTGAAAAGATTACCTCGAGGCACCTCCATTGAAGTCAATGGGCCCATTGACTTTCAATGGGAAACCGCCGCTCTCCCTCTCGGACGCCACCTGCTGGTCTTTACAGGAAATCGGACTAAAACAGCACATTCTGCCATTGAAAAGCATTGAGCCCTAATGGCGGCCAATGGGGACCTGCAAAATGGTGCCTGAAAAGGCAGGAAAACTACACAAAGAGCTATAATCATTAAAGAACTATTAACCCTTGTGCTCCCGGATGGATTCTAGTGTGTATGTGATGCAGACACTGATTAACACAGACATTACAATGGAACAGGGGAACAGGGGAAAATACATTTACAGGTCATAACAAGGGTTAAAGCAAATTTCTGGACCTCAGTCCAGTTAACCCCTTGTCTCCCTGGTGCGGTCAGGGGTGGCCAAATGGGGTGCAACCCCTTTAATACCGGGCCACCCCCTTTCTCCCTCTACAGACGTGTCAGGGGGCTATGCCTGTACTGTGGGCTCAAAGGTCACTGTGTGTCAGAGACTGTCCTAAATCAGGAAAACCCCAATGCCCAGTGAAGATAGAAGAATATTCCAGGACATTTCTTCTATTCTTCCATAACCATAACCTTCACGGCTCTTCTTGCCGTTTTCATGCTCCTGGGGACCAGCATCCATTTTCACTGAGGCTTTTGTGGATTCAGGAGCCGCAGGGAACTTCATAGACCACGCATTTGCGAAACTCCCCTGTGACGGTGAATGGGTTAACCAGACTCACTCATAAAGGTTCAGCCCACTCGGTTACCCCTGATCCGTGTGTTGGGGTCTGTAAGAGGAAATGTGCAGAGGTACGCAATGGAGACTGTTGTAAGGTGAAATTAAAATAAGGCTTTATTGCGCCTGTCGCTTTAAACACAGCAAACATATGAAAATCCACAAACAAAATCTGCTCCACTTTGGAGTATAATTACACTTGCAGTCCAGCCCTCTTTAACTGCGTGGTTAGCCCAGCGATTCACCAGCCCAAATCATAGAGACATTTATTTGTAGATATCAGTCTTATAGGAAAAGTCTTATCTGTCTCTTGTAGCTGTAGGGGAAGGCTTCTCTGTTCTCCTGGTGTCTGCATCCTTGTGTGCTAAGGTGTGACGACTCTAGAGATTCCTTCCCCTTCTGGTCCCTCTCTCCCATCTTCTGTCACCCCCTCTAATCCTTCCCACTCCTCTATCTTGCCTTGTACCTCTCCCCCATTGCCTCAGCGCGTACCCCGCAGGTCTCGCATGCCCACTCGGTCCCTGAGCCCCTGCTGCAATGCTCCCCGCTCCCTCTCTCCCGCGGTGCCTGCATTACCCTCTCCTGCTGTGCCCTCTACTTCCTTACCTTCTCCCAGTGTGACGTCTGCGGTGTGGCACTCCGCGCGCCTGGTTGTGCGTTCCCCTCTCGCTCCCTGCGGGCCATTTCCCTGGTGCAGCCGGTGCGTGCGTCTCCTCCGCCCACGGAGGGCGCGCTCGCATCCCTCTCCTTTGGGCTCGGTTTCCCCGCTGCTTCCTCCCCTCACTCCTTGCGGGCTGTCCCTGTGCTGCAGCCTGTGCGCGTGCATGCTCTCCTTATAGAGGGCGCGCGCGCACGCTCTTTTTATCCTGACTGGCATGTCTCCGCCTCCCAAACCCTACAGGCCCTTCCCCTGTCTGTCCCTTCTGTCTCCTCCTCTTCTCCTCCTGACCTATCCCTCTTGTCTCCCACTTCTCTCTCTACTCCTCCCCTCTTTCCTATTGGTGTTCCATCCTTTATTACCCCTGTCTGTCCACTTCTTCCTCGCTCTGCATAGTTCCTGTTTCCCTGTGTGTACCTGACCTATGCTGTGCTCCCTCTACTGCACCGACACACTTTATTCGAGCAAATACCCAGTATGTACCTGGCAGATACCTGGAATGCGCCGCTCCTCACCTCTGACAAGTCCCGTTGCGTTTGCCTTCCCAGCCTGGGTTCATGCCTGGCTGACGGGCGGCTGATCTGTTAAATGATAATGATTAGGATTTAATAGGCTGCAATGCTTCGCGTGTCTACCAGATGGCATAAATTCATGAATTGTAATGCAGTATATATATATATACTGTGCAGTATTGCAGCCAGCGGGAATAAAATGCTTCAATCCCTGCCTGGAAAATACCTCAATGCACTCGGGCAGAAAACAGTCACAAACCTCAATACACCCGGGTATACCCGAATTCGTGGGACTAGCCGAGCTCGAATAAAGTGTGTCGCCAGTGTACGTCCTTGCTGTTTCCTTGTTCCTGTATGCTCTTGGATTTCCCTGTCTCCTGACTCCTGCTTGTCCTGGTTTACTCTGCTCTCTGGTACTCCTCTGAACCTTGCTACGCACTCCACTACGTTTACCTCTGGCTTCCTAGGACCTGGCTTGTACTCTGACGATTCTACTCTCTCTACTCCTGGACATTGGCATACGGACACGACTATTCTCACGGACACCCCCAAGCGTTGCAAGTATAAATAACAACTCTCTTCCAACAGGCCCAGCAACGCTATACCACACTCCGGGCTTGCTCCCACTGCTGTGGGTGTGTGGTGTCATACCGTTCCCACCTCAGTACTGGGGTCCTGCCAGGTCTGCGGGCATACAGGCTTGACATAAGGTAATGTCTGGATCCAGGTTTAGAAGTATTGTCCCCTGTGTCTTACTGGCAGCGTGCAGTCTCTGCCGCTCAAGATATCTGTTTGTTCCACAGGTCAGCCCAGTTGTGGACTAGGGAACTCGGTCATTCTGCTTCCTGGGTCAGCTCAGCTCACGTGTGAGCTCAGGAAGAATCTCCCTTCCTGTCTCAGAGGCAGGCATTTTCTGACACCTGTAATCAGCCAGGTGGTGTTGGTTAATTGTCTACTAGCAGTTAACCACCACACTGCTGGATTAGAGGCACATTTTTGAACAGGGATAAATCCCCTGTTACATACCTCCCCTGTTTGTGGGAAGCTCGGGCTTGCCACGGTCAATGCCCATCCTTCCACTCTCATTAGAGATCATTCTGTGACTTAAATGAGAGTGGATGGAGGAAGAAAACCCTCAGTCCCGCTGGGATTGGAGCCCTTTCTCCAGTTTATTTGTGTCTCCTTCCGAATGTGCTGGAGCTCAGCACTCCTCGATTGCTCGAGGAGGACTTTTCCCAAGTATCATCTTCTTTCTGAGTGCGTGGTCATGAGATTTCCTTTGCATCGGGCGCTCCTCTTTTTGTAGATAAACTGTATGGCGACAGTTGTAGTGCAATTAGGACCAGACCTTTGAGTTTTCCGCCCTTGAAGCTGTCTTTCTGCACTTCCTCCACTCAACAGAGTTGCCAGTTCAGCATCTTTGGGATTGAGTTGCACTTCCACCTCCCTTTCCAGAGAACGTCCAATCATCTCAGCTTCACCAGCTAAGGATTTTTCTGGTTTTGATTCGGCACGTATACCTTTTTGTGTTGCCTATTGGGCCGCTTAAGGTTTAGCTAGTGCTTGCTTAGGTGGTTTAGACTTTGCAACCTTGTTTTTTAGGTGAGCGGTGTTCCCAGCTCTCACTGTACCCTTTTTTCTTTGGGTTTTTGTGGCTGTGGGATACTGACGCTTGGTCAGGGTCAATACCTGTCCTTGTAGTACTGTAATCTCATCCGCGAGAGATCCCTGTTTTTTTAGTGCATCTTGCAAGTCTCTTCTCAGGGAATTTATCTGCACACTTTGCTTTCTCTGAGTTTGTATCAGTGTCTCCTTCATATTCTGGAGCTCTGTAATTTTTGTTGTCAAGGTTGCCGCTGCGTCTGTTTTCTCCTTGGTGAACTGACTCAAGGGGATGGAACAGACTCTCTGTCTCTCCAGCTCTTGCTCCAGTTTCTGGGCCTTCTCCGCTCCCTCTCATACCGAGTTACCTGGTATCGAAGCTCTGCCTTCAACGATGCTCTGGTGACATGCAGCGTGGCCTTTAGCTCCTCATACTGCTCTGTGGGGATGCACTGGGTATTCAGACTTTCCTGCAGCGCTTGTGCCTCTTTAGCAGCCTGCAGATTTTCTTCCTGCAGAGTTCGCTGCTTCAACCTTTTCACCTTCCAGAAGATTCTTTATTTTTTCCAACTCGTGGAGCTTTTCATTCTTTCCATTGACGTGGTCTGCAAAACAGAAAAAAACCCAGGCGCTTACCCCAAATGTGATCTCCAAAATACCGAGAGACAACCTTTAATCCCCTCTGCTGCAACTCAATGGAGGGATCATCCAAATCCCTTATAGAAACATGGAAAACAAACAAAATAGGGGAGCAAGGGGTTACAACTTTCCAGCCGAAAACGTACGAATAGTAGAAAACCACAAGCCCTCTTGTGGTTTTCTACTATTCGTATGTTTTCGGCTGGAAAGTTGTAACCCCTTGCTCCCCTATTTTGTTCGTTTTCCATTGACGTGGTCTGTCAACTCAGAATTTTCTTTTTTTAGTCTTACATTTTCACTTTTTTCAGCCTCTGTAATATTCAGGGCCCCCTTGTAGTCCGCCTTCCATTTTCGCACCTCTGCTTGGAGACTGACTGTCACCTGGCATGAGATTTCCATCTCCAGATTGAGGGTCTGAAGCTCCTTCTGAGAGACTTTGAGATCTATATTAAGATTGACAATAGTTTTTTTTTAGAATTGTCCAGCTCCTCAGCAAGACTGTGAAGTTCCTTTTTGGAGACTTCCAGTTTTGTGCGGCAGCTGCCGATCTCATGGTGTGAGGCACCCAGTGCTGTGCGTAGTGTATGAACCTCCTTCTGGAATACGTCCACACCTGTCCGGACACTGTTGACCTCTTGTTGTGAGGTATTCAGTTCTAGGCGGAGACTGTGAACCTCTTGCTGAAAAACTGTAATCTCCTTCAGTGCCTCCTCATACTTCTGCTTCAGCTTCAGGGCTGATCAAGGGATCGTCACTCACTGGTTCCGGCTCCACTTCCCTGCGATGGTTGGTTGAGGGTTCCTCACTGTTGGCACCAGACAGACACTTCTTTGGGTTACCCGACTTCTGCCTGGGGCCCTCTGGATATTCTGTCATCTGCATGACGAATCCTCCATTTTCTCTAGGCTGCAGGGCATCTCGCTCCCCCTTTTTCTATGCGGGATCTGCGGACGTATCTGTTCCTTCCACGGTACATGAAGGCTCGCTTTTCTTTTTCTTTTTGTTTTGGGTGACTCTGTCCCATCAGGAAAACTGGGGTCTCCGTCTTTATTTAATACTTCAGCAGCTTCACAGTATCCGCCATGTTTTCCTTGCAGCTGCGTTAGGTTGCGTAGATATTCAATGCGCTGCTGCTCCCACTCTTGCCGATCGCATTCGTCATCATAGAGAGCGGTCTTTTCGGTTCGTACCGAGGTCAGGCACCCCCACCATTCTTTGGGGTGTTTTGTGGGTGTGACTCGGTTCGGGTTCCCCATAAGAGATGTCTTCCTCCTTATCGAACTGGAAGGGCTACTCTTCCGTGGGGTAGGGTTCATTACAGGAACGCTGCACCTTGTCCTCCATTTTGGGGCTAACAGGTGTATTTTTCTTCCTGACCTCAGGAGGCGCTATTGCAGCTGTTCCCACTGTTCTAGCTAGAACCCCAAATTGTGGTAGTCCTACAGGTGGGCATATTTTGCTTGTAGAGGTCATAGCTCTCACAGGCATCACTGTAGACTTTTTCTTTCCTTTGGTAAGTTTTAAAACATCAGCAGTGCTGTGTATGCATTCACTCTCATCGTCTGAATAAGGCCTGAAGGGAAACTGCTCCGTGTGGTGGGGTTCTTTACACCAGGAACACATTTTCTTCCCCATTTTTTCAGAGTCTGTATTTGACTTTAGCTGGGCGGCCATTTTAAATTCCCAGGTTTTTTGTTGTTGTTGTTGGTTTTTTTTCCTCCACCCAGGTGTATTCTTCACCTTGACCTATTGGAGCACTTTTTCTTTAAGTACAATGCTTGCTAGATGCCCATTTCCTTGCTTCAGCAGAGGCATTACACCATTTTTTATAAAAGAAAACAATAAACAAAGCCTAGCTCCTCTGGAGTGCTAACTCACTTCTTGAACCCTGACTACGGCTGGAAGGCAAAGCCCCTTTTTCAACAACCATATTACACATTATTGTGAAACGCAAGTAAGGTTTACCTGTTTCCGCAGTCTCTCTCTCCTCTTGGGATCGGGGAAAAGAGTCCATCTGTGGTTTTGTGGCTTTGTTCAGTGCAGTGTAGCCCTTTAATTTTGATCTCTGTTGCAGGTGAATCTTTGTTGTTGTTGCTAAGGCTGTTTGCAAGACTGCATGCGGGCAAAAAGCACAAAAAAAATTCACAGGCAATCTCCGGGGCACCTTTTAACTGCAAGGGCCACCTCTCATCCCAACTTCTGACACCATATGTAAAAGTACAAAATTATTAATATGCTGCACACCATAAGTCATATACATAACAGTATTACCGGTGCTGCTGGTTCAAGGGATACCTGTAATAATCATCCAGTCTTGAATAAATAGAAGGATCCAGCGCTCCACGGATTTTAAAAGTTCAATTTTATTGCGCCATACATATGTAAGAGGACATGTGCAGAGGTACGCAATGGAGACTGTTTTAAGGTGAAATTAAAATAAGGCTTTATTGCGCCTGTCGCTTTAAACACAGCAAACTTATGAAAATCCACAAACAAAATCTGCTCCACTTTGGAGTATAATTACACTTGCAGTCCAGCCCTCTTTAACTACGTGGTTAGCCCAGCAATTCACCAGCCCAAATCATAGAGACATTTATTTATAGATATCAGTCTTATAAGAAAAGTCTTATCTGTCTCTTGTAGCTGTAGGGGAAGGCTTCTTTGTTCTCCTGGTGTCTGCACCCTTGTGTGCTAAGGTAATGTCAGGATCCAGGTTTAGAAGTGTTGTCCCCTGTGTCTTACTGGCAGCGTGCAGTCTCTGCCGCTCAAGACATCTGTTTGTTCCACAGGTCAGCCCAGTTGAGGACTAGGGAACTCGGTCGTTCTGCTTTCTGGGTCAGGTCAGCTCAGCTCACGTGTGAGCTCAGGAAGAATCTCCCTTCCTGTCTCAGAGGCAGGCTTTTTCTGACACCTGTAATCAGCCAGGTGGTGTTGGTTAATTGTCTACCAGCAGTTAACCACCACACTGCTGGATTAGAGGCACATTTTTGAACGGGGATAAATCCCCTGTTACAGGGTCCTAGAGTGTCAGCTCCTGGACCCAGATGTCCTTAATGCATTACTGTGACTGTGTGCAAATTATGCTACATTAAAGATTGATGTTAAATAGTTACATAGTAGATGAGGTTGAAAAAAGACTTCCGTCCATCAAGTTCAACATATGCTAAATTTAGACAACAGATACTTTATCCTATATCTATACTTATTGATCCAGAGGAAGGCAAACAAAAATCCCCATTAAGGGGAAAAATTAATTCCTTCCTGACTCCAAGAATTGGCAATCGGATTAATCCCTGGATCAACATCCTTCCCATGTATACTTATTTGGTATATCCCTGTATACCTTTCCCATCTAAAAAGATGTACAACCTTTTTTTGAACAAATCTATTGTATCTGCCATCACAGTCTCCATGGGTAATGAATTCCACATTTTAACTGCCCTTACTGTAAAGAATCCTTTCCTTTGTTGCTGGTGAAATGTCCTTTCCTCCAACCTTAAGGGATGGCCCGAGTCCTTTGTACTGCCCGTGGGATGAATAGTTCTTTTGAAAGCTCCTTGTATTGTCCCCGAATATATTTGTATATAGTTATCATATCCCCTCTTAGACGCCTCTTTTCTAATGTAAATAAATCTAATTTAGCTAGCCTCTCCTCATAAGTTAGATTGTCCATCCCTTTATTAATTTGGTGGCTCTTCTCTGCACTCTCTCTAGTTCCATAATGTCTTTTCTTAGGATTGGTGCCCAAAACTGTACTCCATATTCAAGGTGTGGTATTACTAGCGCTTTGTAAAGGGGCATAATTATGTTTACTTCCCTTCCATCCATTGCCCGTTTGATGCAAGATAAGATCTTGTTTGCCTATTGCAGCTACTGCATGACATTGGGCACTATTGCTAAGCCTGCAGTCTACAAGCACTCCTAAATCCTTCTCCATCAAGGATTCCCCCAATATATCTCCATTTAATTTGTAAGTCGCTTTTTTATTCTTGCATCCCAAATGCATAACCTTACATTTATCTGTATTAAACTTCATCTGCCATTTACCTGCCCACGTTTCCAGTCTCTCCAAATCCTTCTGAAGAGAAATTACATCCTGCTCTGATTCTATTACCTTACACAATTTAGTACCATAAGCAAAGATGGAGACTTTGCTCTCGATCCCAACCTCAAGGTCATTAATAAACAAGTTAAAAAGCAGGGGTCCCAGTTCCGATCCCTGAGGTACTCCACTCACGACTTTAGCCTAACCTGAAAAAGTTCCACTTATGACAACCCTCTGTTGTCTGTCCTTCAACCAGTTTTCAATCCAGGTACATATATTATTACTGAGTCCAATTTTCTTTATTTTGTCACCAACCTCTTGTGTGAAACCGTATCAAAAGTCTTTGCAAAATCTAAGTAGACCACATCAACTGCATTACCCTGGTCTATTCCTACTTACCTCCTCAAATAAATAAATAAGGTTAGTTTGGCAAGATCTATCCTTCATAAATCCATGCTGACTATTACTAATAATTTTGTTTTCCATTAGGTATTCCTGAATATTATTCCGTATTAAACCTTCAAGTAGTTTCCCTACTATTGAAGTCAGGCTTACAGGTCTGTAATTTCCCGGTTGTGATCTAGCTCCCTGTTTAAATATAGGCACCACATCTGCTCTTACGCCAATCTTGTGGTACTGAGCCTGTGGAAATGGAGTCCTTGAATATTAAATATAATGGTTTGGCTATTACTGAGCTTAACTCCTTGAGAACTCTTGGATGTATGCCATAGGGGCCAGGTGCCTTATTTATTTCATTTTTTCAAGTCGCTTATGAACGTCTTCCTCAGTTAACCAATTGTTCATTAATATGGAGGTTGTGGCTTCCTCCTGCGGCACTACTATTTAACTTGATTCTTCCCTGGTAAACACAGAGGCAAAGAATTTGTTTAATACCTCAGCTTTTTCCTTATCTCCAATAATCTGCCTACCCATCTCACACTGAAAGGGTCCTGTGGCAGGACGGCCTGTAGCCGAGGTCAGGGAACAGTCCACACGTGTAGTTTCAGGATAAATGAAAACGTTCAGTGGCTTTATTTCTCCACAGCATAACATAACATGTGGGTACACCGTCCCTTTAAACAAAAACAAATCCTGCTCCACATTGGGAGAACTAACTAACACTCCAGGCCTATCTATCAGGCTGGCTGGCTAAACCATTTACCAAACCGTAAGTGTATATTAAGCAGTCAGGAAAACAAATGAACAAGTCTTACTTTGGTTGAAGTAGTTAGTTTGGTGAATCCGTCTGGCTAGCAGCTCACATAGCAGAGTTCTCTGGTCTAAGGCAGCCAGCTACTGCCAGTAACAACATCCTGTTATACCTTGCTGGTTAACAGGTGTCAGCTTACCTCCTGATTACCTAGCTTCCTCCTGAGTTAACCTTCTGAGTGCTGGATGAAGCACTCAGACATATGTTTCCCAGGCATAACTGATAGGGGTTGACTTCACCCTGTCACATACCTCCCCTGTTTGTGTGTGGCTAGGGTCCCACACGGCTGAAGCCCGACCCTCCACTCCTTCGCTTGACAAAAAATCGGCATTCCCATGGTCCTTTCCAGGTCTATGCTGTATATCAAAAGAGAAGGGTTGCAGGGCCATATACCACCTGGTCAACCTTGAATTTGTGTCCTTCATGGTGTTTAACCAGTTCAAGGGCGCATGGTCAGTGACCAGGATGAAGTGTACTCCGGCGACATAATGTCTCAAGGCCTCAATTGCCCATTTTACAGCGAGGCACTCCTTCTCAATGACGGAATACCTCACTTCCCTTGGGAACAGCTTCCGGCTGATGAATAGTATGGGGTGTTCAACACCATCAAATTGCTGGGACAGCACTGCTTCCAGTCCTACCTCTGAGGCATCCGTCTGGATGATGAAGGGCTCTTTAAAATCTGGGCTCCGAAGAGCGGGCCCCTCTGACAGGCACTTTTTTAGCATGTCAAAGGCATCTTGGCACTCCCAAGACCATTTAACTTGGGTCGGGGCACTCTTTTTTGACAGATCTGTTAGGGGTGCAGAAATTTCTGAAAAATTGGGGATAAACTGCCTGTAATACCCTGCTAACCCCAAAAGGGAGCGGACCTGTGTCTTTGTCTGTGGGGTGGGGACTTCCTTTATGGCGGCCACCTTGCTAGCTAGTGGCCTTACTATCCTTCCCCCAACGGCATAGCCCAAGTATTTTGTAGTGGATTTACCCAGGGCACATTTTTTCGGATTTGCAGTGAGCCCTGCTTCTCTAAAGGATGTTAGGACTGCCCTTAACCTTTTTATATGAGACTGCCAGTGCCTGCTATAGATGACAATGTCATCCAAGTAGGCAGCGGCATATGTCCTATGGGGTCGTAGTACCTTGTCCATTAACCTTTGGAACGTGGCTAGAGCCCCATGTAACCCAAATGACATACTGCACCGACACACTTTATTCGAGCAAATACCCGGTATGTACCTGGCAGATACCTGGAATGCGCCGCTCCTCACCTCTGACAAGCCCCGTTGCGTTTGCCTTCCCAGCCTGGGTTCATGCCTGGCTGATGGGCGGCTGATCTGTTAAATGATAATGATTAGGATTTAATAGGCTGCAATGCTTCGCGTGTCTACCAGATGGCATAAATTCATGAATTGTAATGCAGTTTATATATATATACTGTGCAGTATTGCAGCCAGCGGGAATAAAATGCTTCAATCCCTGCTTGGAAAATAACTCAATGCACTCGGGCAGAAAACAGTCACAAACCTCAATACACCCGGGTATACCCGAATTCGTGGGACTAGCCAAGCTCGAATAAAGTGTGTCGCCAGTGTAGTGACAAATTGGTATAAACCGAGAGGGGTGGCGAAGGCAGTTTTGCATTTGGATTCTTCCGCTAGAGGTATCTGCCAATATCCTTTCGTGAGATCTAGGGTGGAGATATACTCTGCTTTACCAAGAGAGTCAAGCAATTCATCCACCCTAGGCATTGGGTAAGCATCGAATCTGGATACAGCATTTACCTTTCGCAGATCCACGCAAAACATCACCTTCCCATCTGGTTTAGGGACCAAAACTATAGGACTACACCATTTGCTGTGGGACTCCTCGATCACGCCCAATTCCAACATGTCTATTATCTCCCTCTCTACCAGGTCTTTTTGGCCCTCTGGCAATCTATAGGGACGGGACCGTACTTTTACGCCAGGTTCTGTCTCAATCCTATGGGACACTAAATCAGTCTGCCCTGGCAGCTCAGAAAAAACATCTGGGAACTGGTCACATAATTCTAGTTGGTCTGACCTTTGTTCCATTGTTAACTGCCCTCCCATGGGAACCTGATGGTCATTGTACGTACTACCCTTTGGAGGCTGTGGACCCAAATCCGTCTCTCCTTCCCGAGGGTGGATGAACAGTGATCTCATCGTTTTCCAGGGTTTCAGGAGGTTTACGTGGTAGATTTGTTTACCCTTCCTGGACCCTGGTTAAGAGATCTCATAGTTCACCTCCCCGGTGCGGCGGAGAACTTGGAAAGGACCCTGCCACTTTGCAAGGAGTTTACTCTCTGATGTTGGTAGTAATAGCATCACTTGGTCCCCAGGTTGGAAGACCCTCAAGCGGGCATTTTGGTTGTACTGCCTCTCTTGACGTTCTTGAGCAGATTTGAGGTTTTCCTTAGCAAACCGACCTATCATGTCTAGGCGGTTTCTAAGGTCTATGACATACTGAAGGGTATTCTTGGAGGGGGAGGGCTCCTCCTCCCAGGATTCCTTCAGTAGGTCGAGAATACCCCGAGGTTGGCGTCCATATAGGAGCTCAAACGGGGAGAAGCCTGTGGATGATTGGGGAACTTCTCGTACCGCAAACAATAGGAAAGGGAGAAGTTCATCCCAAGCTCGCTTTTCAGTGTCCACAAACTTCCTAAGCATGGTTTTAAAGTACGGTTAAACCTCTCTACCAATCCATCAGTCTGAGGATGGTAGACTGAGGTCCGGACGGATTTTACCTCCAATAACTTCAGGACATCCTGCATTAACTTTGCCATGAAATTTGTTCCCTGGTCAGTTAACATTACTTGGGGAAGTCCTACCCTAGAGAACAGTTCTAACAGCTTGTGAGCAACCTGTTTAGCAGTGGCTGATCTCAGCGGGAAGGCCTCAGGATATCTGGTGGCATAATCTACAACAACGAGTATAAATTTATGTCCCTTCGCAGAGGGTTCTAAAGGTCTGACCAGATCTACCCCAATTCTCTCAAATGGGACGGCTACCAAGGGCAGAGGGACCAAGGGAGCCGGCTTCTGTCCTTTTTGGCTAGTTAACTGGCATTCAGGACATGTCTCACATAGTTTCATGATGTCACCATGTATGCCTGGCCAGTAAAACCGGGACGAGATGCGGTCCGTGGTCTTATCCCTGCCCAAATGACCACCCCATGGGAGAGTATGGGCTAGGGTGAACACTGTTTTAATCAACTCTTTAGGGTCTAGCATCTTTCGAATGACCTCCCCTGTTTGTGTAACCTTATTCACACGATATAGGATGTCATTCAATAGTTCAAAATGTGGAAACACTCTTACACCTTGTTCATCTATTATCTTGTTGTTGACCTGTACCACCTTCTCATATTGTCTAGCTAGAGCTGGGTCTACCCTCTGTCTCTGACGGAAGTCAGGAAGATCCAGGTCTGGCAAAATTCCCGTATCTATCGGTTCCCCACCCTGGTCATCTCCGGCCATGACCAGCAGTCCTTTGGGCTGACTAATGTTACCAAGAGTCCCAGCCTTTCTTAACAAGTCCACTTTTTCCGCATGTCTCTGTTTACGTGTCTTTGGGACGTGGTGTCTACGGGGAAAAATCCCTGGGGAAAAAGGAAACAAGTCTCCGGGCTTCTCCGGTACCAGAGAAGTAGGCTCCGTAGGAGTAGGGGCCAACAATGTTTCGAAGTAGGGCCAGTCTCGGCCAAGTAGAACAGGAGTAGGTAGCCAGGGAGCAACTCCCACTAGCAGGTTAGCCTCTTGATCCTTGATACGCAATAGAATGTTCGCCGTCGGGTATCTCTTTGTATCCCCATGGATACACTCGATATTCCACGGAGAGGCATAGGATAGTCTGTTGCTTGGAATTAGGCCCTCTAGGATCAGGGTTTTTCCAGATCCCGAGTCCAGCATGGCTTTGACTATTTTCCCCTCCAGAGATGCTGGGACTAACCACGGATTGTGGTCCCCTCGGAGAGAAGCTGTGGCAGTGGTTCTGCCATATGAACAGTCCATCTCATCATCTCCGGAGTCCGCAAACTCGGTCGTCAGCGGAAGCTCTCGACGGGGTTCGGTGTTTGGACCTCTCCGCTGTTGGATGGGATCCTCCCTTCTGGTTGGTGGTGGTATCCTCTCCACCGGATGGGTGACAGGAGTCCAGGTTCTCAGGGAATACTGTGGGTGGCGGCCTCCCTTGAGTGATCCAATGTCTTCGGACCCGGGACGGGCGTCTCTGCGGGAGTTTGTACCAGGAACCCTCCGAGATGGGAAAGGGTCTTACGATCCGGTTGACTGGATCTCCCGAGCTGGCGGGTTGTAGACCCCTCGATTGTCTGCTCTCCTGCCTCTGGCATCACCGGAAGCAACTGGTGTTTGCACGGACCGTTCCCAGCTATCCTGTTGGGTGTCGTCGCCAAGGAAGTTTTCCACCAAGCGGACCGCTGAATCCAGGGAAAATGCAGCGTGTCTTTTAACCCAGGAGCGGGAGGAGGGGGGCAGTATCTGTATGAACTGCTCGAGCACAAACTGTTCAAGGATCTCTGCCTTGGTATGCTTCTCCGGTTGTAGCCACCTGGTACATAAGTCTACTAAGCGGTGGGCTACGACCCGGGGTCGGTCTCTGTTTGCATATTTGACTGTCCGGATCCGCTGTCGGTAGGTCTCTGGAGTGAGGCCTAGGCGATCCAGAATAGCAGCCTTTAGTTGCTGATAGTCCATTGCCTCTTCTGCTGGAGGAGCCTGGTAGGCTGCCTGAGCTTCTCCTATGAGGAGTGGAGCCAGAGTCGTTACCCAGCGATCAACTGTCCAGCCGTAGGCCGTGGCTACCCTTTCAAAAGTGAGGAGAAATGCCTCTGGGTCTTCGGTTGGCTTCATTTTAGGCAGCATCACCGCTGGGTTATTTGGAATCTCTGGTCTGACTGTGGCTGGGCCTTCGGCCAGCAGTTGGAGTAGCTTTTCCTCTCGCCGGGCCTGTTGCTCATCTTGCTGGGCTTGTCGCTCAGCTTGCTTCTGTGCTAGCTGGTGCTGTTGCTCAAGGAACTGAGAAAAAACTGTCTCCATTTTTTTTTTGTGTGTGGCCCTTCAGATACAGGGGCTGTCCGATTTCCCACTTCTGACACCACCTGTGGCAGGACGGCCTGTAGCCGAGGTCAGAGAACAGTCCACACGTGTAGTTTCAGGATAAATGAAAACGTTCAGTGGCTTTATTTATACAGCATAACATAACATGTGGGTACACTGTCCCTTTAAACAAAAACAAATCCTGCTCCACATTGGGAGAACTGACTAACACTCCAGGCCTATCTATCAGGCTGGCTGGCTAAACCATTTACCAAACCGTAAGTGTATATTAAGCAGTCAGGAAAACAAATGAACAAGTCTTACTTTGTGTCATGATAATGTCATGAGATATTGGGTATTTTTAATCCCTCTGGTGCTTGAGGGGTTAATGAGCTACATTTTTAAGGAAAATACAAAATGCTGAGTCTGAAACAGGTCAGAACTGTTTCTTTGAACTGCGAAAAAGGGTGCGCTTGCGAGCGTCGGTATTAACCCTTGTCCCGTATACAGGTCGCGTGCTAGCAGGGGGTCGTACGTGACAAATGGTGGCATAGCGGTGGGATAACAATTTGTAATTTTGTTAATATCAGAGCTTTTTAGTGGTTTGCGTTTACGCCTGTGGGATAAACGAAACATTAAAAAGTGACTGACCTGTGTGAGTCTTGCGAGAGATCACAGCTCAGTACCCCAAAGCTATTACTCAGTGCTATTTTTATAAAACATACAAGCAGACAGTTTCGTTCCCCCCCCCCCCCTCTTGTTTTTCTTTTGCTATCTTTTTATTTTTAGTCAAGTGTAGTGAATATGGCTACTTTATACCGACGCCAGACAAAAGAGGCACTGATGGCTCTGTGTGAGGAGCGTGATCTCCAATGTCTGGGTAAAAATAAAGAAGAGCTCGTACAAATCTTGCTGGAGAAAGATACTGAGCAAGATGCTATACTGGGCCAGGACGACCGCAGCAGCGGAACGGAGGGTGGCTTAGCCCTGGAAATTGCCCACGGGTCAAGGAACCCAGGACTATCATATTCCGAGGACTCCAGCAGTTCTCAGCCTGCCAGTGCCTTGGATGTGTACTTGCAAACTACTCTCAAGTACCTAGGACCAGCAGATGACGCAACGCGATTGCAGCTCATCCTCCAGTTCCAAGAGCGCGAAGCAGAAAGAGAAAGGCGAGCCGCAGAACATGACGCAGCGAGATATGCTGCAGAACGAGACGCAGAAAGAGAAAGACAAGCTGCAGAACATGACGCAGCGAGATATGCTGCAGAACGAGACGCAGAAAGAGAAAGACAAGCTGCAGAACGTGACGCAGCGAGATATGCTGCAGAAAGGGAGGATGCGAGATACGCGGCGGACCTAAGACACCAGCTGGAACTTGCCAAGCTCCAGAGGGAATCGCCAGCCCCCAGCAGCGGAGATTCCAGCCCGTCCAGGCCACGGATGGAGCATTTCCCAAGCCTGGCGAAAGATGGGGATCTGGACACTTTCCTGCGGGGGTTTGAAAAAACCTGCAGGCAGCATCAGTTGCCACGTGCCCGGTGGGCGGCATATCTTACACCCACCCTGAATGAAAGAGCCATGAATGTCGTCGCAGATTTGCCGGAGCACCTGGACCAAGATTACGAGGCCATCAAAGCTGCATTGCTGCACCGTTTCAACGTCACCCCTGAAACCCACAGGCAGAAGTTCAGGGCCCTTCAGCACGAGGGTCCCGGCGGCTTTTCTGAGCTGGTGGGGCGTCTGACATCTCTGTGCAAGCAGTGGGTTGGAGGGCTGGAAGTGGAAAGCTTTGAGGGGTTATTGGATCTTGTGGTTCATGAGCAATTTTTAACCCTTTGCCCACTTGAAGTGAGAAAGTGGGTTAAGGACCGAGATCCTAAGTCAGCCACCGAGGCTGGCAAGCTTGCAGATTCATATGTGGCTAACCGGAATCCAGAGGTTAACAAGGGGGTCCCGGGATGGAAGAGGGGTGAATCCTGTGAAACCCCACAACGACCGCCCTTTAAGCCTCCTGGGGCTTCATCTGGGGGGGGGATCCGCCCACCTGGGCAGGGAGATACCCGCCAGTGTTTTACCTGTCAAAAGCAGGGGCACATCAGCCTCGACTGCCCAGACCGGATGAAGCCCGCCGCTGCCTCTGGAGAGGATCACCCCTCGGGAGTACGCCTAGGGGCTTGTGTGGTATCTGGGTCGCGAGAAAACAGAGGTGCCCACTTGCAATCAGTCCGGGTGGATCAGAAACTCACCCAAGGACTGAGAGACTCTGGCGCTACCCTTACCCTGGTGCGGCCAGGACTGGTGCGGCCTGAGGAAATCATTCCTGGGAGGGTTCTGCATATGGGGGTGGCGGGAGGAGGCCGCCACGTTTTACCGGTGG
Source organism: Ascaphus truei (assembly GCF_040206685.1). Classification (NCBI taxonomy): domain Eukaryota; kingdom Metazoa; phylum Chordata; class Amphibia; order Anura; family Ascaphidae; genus Ascaphus; species Ascaphus truei. Next base: position 216,254,961 of record NC_134486.1, read on the forward strand.
CAAAGGTATACTTGAATTGGGGTGCTGGGCAGGGTGTGCGCGAGGTGGGAGTAATGAATGATATTCCTGCTAATGTGTTGCTAGGTAATGATCTTGGAAAGATGGTTACCTACTATGAGACCGCTGAGACCCAACCAGATCAGGTACTCGCCGAACAGTTCCAGGTACTAACGCACCCTGGGGACTGGGGAAGGGTGACTGACAGGTGTCGCACCAGAGTGGGGGGGGTGTGGGAGCCTCCCTGTACAATCCCTCCACACCAACCAGACCGTCCACCAGGGAAATGGAGAGAGAGGCTTGGAGAGACATATAAAGCAAGACTACGAGGCACAGGGACCGTCCGCCGAGGGAAGAGAGAGCGAGTCTGGGAGAGGTATATACAGCAAGGCCACGAGGCACAGGGACAGTCAGCCGAGGGAAGAGAGAACCAAGCTGGGGAAGCGATGTACAGCAGGCCAACGAGGCACAGGGACCGTCCGCAGAGGGACGAGGGAGCAAGGCGGGGAGAGAGATATAACGCAGGACAGCGAGGCACAGGGACAGCCTGCAGAGGGAAAAGGGAGCGAGGCTGGGAGAGATATATCTACCACAAGAGAAAGCAAGACAGCAAGGCACAAGGACAGTCCGCAGAGGGAAGAGAGGGTGAGGCTGGGAGAGATATCTACAGCAAGAAAAAGCAAGGCGAGGCACAGGGCCAGGCCGCAGAGGGAAGAGAGAGCGAGGCGGGGGGAGATATGTCCAGCAAGAAAGAGCAAGACAGCGAGGTAGAGGAACCCAGAGGAAAGGGTGAAGGTTTTATTTGTTTGAACGCGGGACTAGCGTGTAAGCCAGACCCTTCGCTCATTTTAAGGAGGGAGATGTCATGATAATGTCATGAGATATTGGGTATTTTTAATCCCTCTGGTGCTTGAGGGGTTAATGAGCTACATTTTTAAGGAAAATACAAAATGCTGAGTCTGAAACAGGTCAGAACTGTTTCTTTGAACTGCTCTGAATTTCAAAGGGATTTACTTGGGGAGGGGGGTCCGTGTGGATGGCCCACTCAAGGTGTCAATTGAATTAATCAAGGTCTACAGACAGGGTTGGGGGAGAACAGCTTCAAGGTATTTTGTAGAAGGGGTGGGCTCATGAAGGGGCCCTAAAAAAGAATTGTACTTAAGTCTGGGGGAGGTTGTTACAAGTCAGATCTGTCCAGGGGCATGCTTGGAAAAGCATAGCAGACCTCATCTTCTGAACCAGTGCCTCTCTGGGAAAAATCCATAGCATGTGGTAACGTACTGTATAGGATTTTCTGTTTTACCCCTTTTATTTTAAGAAGCTGCTCTGCCTTATATTGTAATTGTATGTTTATTTTGTAATACCTTTTCTGTAATTCAAGCACTGTATTTTTATATATATTAAACCATGTAATAAGTAATGCTTTGGGCTCTGAATGAACTTTGTGCACGCTGGAGAGAATAACTTGCTAAATTCAGGCACATGTTACTACAACTGATTTTGTGTTAGAGTGCATAGTTTTTCCTATAATAAACAGGGACCTGAGGCCCTGGTGGATATTTTAGTCTAAGATCTTTTATCATATCTGCATAACCTCAGGTGGTGGCAGTGGATGGTTATGATGTGCAATTGGGTAGGGGTTAATGCTAACTCGCTGGTTCCTTGCAGAGGAGAAAGGGGGGTTGCTAGAGAAGCCTTTGTGTATTAGCCCTGGTTGCATATCTAAAGTCACGTGCTCACTTGTGTGCTGTTCGTGGCGGTGGTATATTGGGACGGCTTGAGGAGAGATACAACTCATTTGAGGGACCCCTGAGTGGGTGAAGAGTGGGGCAGCTTGCGGGTTGTGTATTGATCCTGGATCCTGTAAGAGGGGATACTGTCCATTTAACGGACCTTTGCGGAGGTGAAGAGTGGGTGCGCTTGCGAGCGTCGGTATTAACCCTTGTCCCGTATACAGGTCGCGTGCTAGCAGGGGGTCGTACGTGACACTTTGGTTGAAGTAGTTAGTTTGGTGAATCCGTCTGGCTAGCAGCTCACATAGCAGAGTTCTCTGGTCTAAGGCAGCCAGCTACTGCCAGTAACAACATCCTGTTATACCTTGCTGGTTAACAGGTGTCAGCTTACCTCCTGATTACCTAGCTTCCTCCTGAGTTAACCTTCTGAGTGCTGGATGAAGCACTCAGACATATGTTTCCCAGGCATAACTGATAGGGGTTGACTTCACCCTGTCACAGGTCCTAAATTTTCTTTTCTCATTTTTTTGTTATTAAGGTACTTAAAGAACTTTTTAGGGTTGACCTTACTTTCTATTGCAATCCTTTTTTCATTATCAATTTTTACTAATTTGATTGCCCTTTTGCAATTTTTGTTACATTTCTTATAATTCTGATACGATGTCTCCGTCCCTTCTGACTTAAAGAATCTAAACGCCTTCCTCTTCTTGTCCATTTCCTCCCCTACCTGTTTATTTAGCCACATTGGTTTTGACTTATTTCTTTTATTCTTATTACCCAAGGGTATACACTGATAAGTGTGCTTTTTGAACAATGTTTTAAAGACTGGCCATTTATCTTCTACATTTTTCCCTGCAAAAACATCATCCCATTGTATTACTATTAGATTAGACCTCAGTTTATTAAAATCTGCCTTTCTAAAGTTTAAGGTCTTTGTTGAACCCAAGAAATCTATTTTTTGATAATTTATTTCAAATGAGACCATGTTATGATCACTGTTACCCAAATGTTCTAGGACTTGAATAGTTGTTATTACTTCTACATTGTTTGATATGACCAAATCCAGTATTGCCCCTCTCCTGGTTGGTTCCTCAATAATTTGGGTCCTATAATTGTCTTTCCTGGGATGCTGGGATCGGGAGATTTCTAGGCTGTAAGTTTCAGGGTGGGTTTGCCGGAGAAGGTCTTTACAGAATGTGTCTATGCATCGGGGTTCCAGAGTTATGGGAATCCCCAGGAGTTGAATCCGGGAATTTGCTCCCAGCAAACTCTGACTCTGAAAACGCTATTATGACTCACCGCCAGGATTCCTTCTGCAGCATCTTTCAGACAAGGTAAACGGGCATGAAGGGGTTAATGTATCCCTGCCATCACACACGGGGTCCCTAGTGTAAGGAAGGATGCCCAGATACTTGCCCAGATACCCTGCACCCACTATAGGGGTTAAGGGGGTACTCCAGCTAAGTGATAAAGCTGAGAGGGATTGCTTGTGTGTAAAAGTTTAAAAGTTATTTTTTTTAAAGTGTGCCAAGTATGAGGCTAGTTAGTGTAGGTAATATATACACTCACTCCATCCCTGACACCAGAATAGGTACTTATACATCTTTACCACACAGAAGACAAGAGACCAAATGGCTACAAAGCTTGGTGCATATGGGTCTGTGTGGAGTCCTGACTTGAAAGCCTCGGGGATGTCAAGGTGTTAGAACAGGAGGGGTACTGCAGTTCTGCTTGAGTACCCGCATCCTGGGCTAACACAGGGCTATCCGGCCACCATTTGCCAGAGCCCAGACTCTGTGGAGCCTGCACAGCGGGTGGGCTCAGTATGCAAAGAGGCAGAGGTGCAAGGTTGGCGCATGCCCCTTTGCAGAATGAGAAAAGGTACCCACCCAGCTTTACAATCCCAGCAAATCGGTGATTGGCTGGCAGAGGAATTCCCACGCTCTGATAGAGGTTTGTGAATGGGATCCAAAAACCCATAAGAAACCTTGCAGCCAATGAGAAGGGCAGATTCCAAGCGCCAAACCAACAGCGGTAAATTCAAAGATGCTCTGTTCTGAATAGATGTGAGCCGGCTTTAAAGATTTTGACTCAAGAATTCTTCTAAATCCCACTTCTGAAGAACGTAGCGGTCGAATTGCATTGCATGCCGAAATCAGTTCCAGGACATTCGTGAGTACCTACCGGTCATTGGAAAGGGCCCTACAGAGGTAATTTTTGTGAATTTCGTTTAAACGACAAGTTTATTCGTTAGCCCTTTTCCCAGTAAGTGTGTTAACTGTGCAAATTGTGTTACATTGTGTGTATGTCTTTTCCTGAAATAAATTACAATTTACAATTCCCTACCAGTATCTCCATTTGCGCTATATTCCTATCCATATAGGATTAAGCATATCTCTTGGAGCTACATTTTTCAATAATATTGATAATTATGGGTGTATACCCTGATTACTCAGGGATATTCTTTCAATAATCCAACTTGAAAATAAGTGAAATTTATTTTCACCATAAATAATAGGTATTACTATTATCTGTCTAATATGTTCTGCGTCTGAATGATTTTTCACTTAGTCTCCCCTTATAATGTACTTTTGTTGTGTACGTTTGTGAATTTCTATTTGCTTAAATAATCATACATTTGATAACATTAAAATTGATAGCATCTGTGAGCAGCAATACTCTGACACCATCTCTTTATTTGCATATATGTTCCCCATTAATTAATTGAGCACAGATTGTGAGTACGTTTTAATGATAGATTGCATAGAGTATAAAGACCAATAGGATAGTTGTGGGAGTTACACTCCTGATGAAGCCGTGATTTGATTGGGCAAACTTATAGAGTGGGAGGATCCCTCTAGAGCACAAACACTATACCGAGTGTGACGATCGGGGGTTAATCAGGCCAATAATAAAGGCAGTATGCCGGCTGATTAACCCTAAATCGTGTTGGGACAGAAGGGGTTAGTTCTATGTACACCGCAAATGTCATATTTTCCCCTACAACGCCGTTTTGTCCTTGTTTTGCAGTGATTAACCCTAAATCGCATTGGGACTGAAGGGATTAAATGTACGTGCATCACCCTGATGTGTTTTTCCCTACACCACCGCTATTAACCCTAATCCCTGTTGGGATGGAAGGGGTTAAAGTGTATTGTAACCCCAATATCATATTTTCCCCATCATCATCTTCATTGTCCCATTTTGCAGCACAGTCCATAACTGCAGTAATAGCAATGTATGCGAATTGGGCCAATTGTATTTCAGACACAAGGAGGAAGCTAGCACTAATTTTTGGAGTGCAGCTAGCTAAGGATGTACTAAGCCCATACATATTGTTTGGTGTCCCCCACATATACAGAAAGTATATATAGATATATACATATATATATATATAGATAAACTGTATTTTAGTTATTTTTTAAAAGGTACCGCCGACAGGAAGCTTTTCCTGGCAGCCCAGCAATGAATGTATTAACATGCATATATGTTAAGAGTAAATGAGCTGAGGGTCTTTCATCTCCACACTTCAAAGGGCCACCTGCGAAGTGAATGCCTCAATGTCTATGAGAAATCCGAAGTTGAAAAGCCTCAGAGACCCTAGGTGTTAAGACAGCCAGGAAATTGTGAAGTACCAGGCACATGATGTGCCATGGAGCTCAGGTGGGAGGTTAGCCCACGCTCCGTGCAAACCAGGAAGCCACTTCTGCCCATGCTATGAACTAGGGATTGGGTGCAGATGTTAAGTATAGGACCCTTAACCCTATAAAAATGCCTGCAGCCCCAGTGTGATTCATGATTTCTTCAAGCGTGATTCAAGACCCCGTCCAAGTACAGCGGCAGCGGTTCCGCAACGCAAGGGGTTAAAACATCGTAACCAAGGATTTGCCCCTACTTCAGGAATTCGTTAGCGCTGGGGATCTCAGAATGAACCCCAGCGAACCAGAACAAACTTTTTACATTTGATGGAAATATCGGGCAGGCAAGTTGCGCCCTAAACAAAAGGATTTTAACCCAGAGACTCTGTTTCTTCATCTTTCGTTCAATTGACAATTTATTTTGTTTCCCCATCCCAATAAGTGATTATTAAGTGTATTCTGAGGTTGTCGCGTGTTTGTCTGTAAAGAAATAAATGACAATTTATTTTGCCCGCCTTGTTATGCTCAATTGAGAATCCCAAAAATATAATAGTGTTAATAAGTACTGGTCCACCGTGACACCAAGCAAATAGGAGACGCGCTGCCCACTGCAAACGCACCACAGAAGCCGGAAGGGTGAGGTCATCCTCCTGGGGACGTGAGGTCAGCAAAGAACAACAGCTGGCTGACGACTGACCCCAGAGAGTCTATCTGTGAATGAACGGACGTCCAACAGAGGTGGGGTGATGAGCGGTCGTGATATGTTGTTTCTTCACCACACTCGTTAGTGTTATGTGCCCTTTTACAATTGCATTTTTATAAGTGGATTTTTAAATTTTTCATAAAAACATTTTTATACTCAATTGATCTGTTCTATGGAGCTATTTGTCTCTTACTGTTGAGGTGCATCTTTCCTGACCTTGCTGGGAGATTATACAGCTTTTCCTGCTACACAGACCACAGATTACCAAAGCTTATTGATATATGCCTGAAAACCACTTGTATCTTGTGAGTAGGCTAAATATAGAGCCACGATAAAAATCTGATATTTGCAATACATCTGCACTTAGATTTTTGTGTTGCTGTTTCTCCTTTTACATATGCTCCCCCTGGATTGTGAGAATACATTCCTACGTTCTGGGACCAGTGAAGACAGGCCCCACCAGAGGGTTTGAGCAGGGAGTTTTCAACCTTATATTTGTATTTACACAAGTCACTTTATCACCATTTTTATAACATTTTTGTATTTAACAGACTTATTTATTCACTTTAAGAATAGTGATCACTCTTTGTTGTTTTTTGCACCTTATTTGATCACCTTCACTTGTATATTCCTCTTGAAGAATGGAGACATTTGCTTGACGGGACAGCTTCTCCAATTTCAATCCTTACAGACCACAAGAACCTTGAATACATTGAAGAGCAAGGAGACTCAGGACGCGTCAGGCGAGGTGGGCTCTCTTCTTCACTCGATTCAACGTTGTGATCTCTTATCGTCCAGGATCCAGGAACACCAAAGCAGATGCTCTATCTCGGCAATTCTCTCCTGACAGCTCCGAGGAGATAGAGCATGGACCCATCATTCCACCTGCACAGATCATCTCTGCCATATCTTCATCACTTCTGCAACAAATTTCGCAGGCTCAGGCAGAGGATCCTAGATCAACGGCCACACGTTCGTCTAAATTATTTATTCCTCCCCAATTTCAAAGTGAGGTGTTGCAATGGGGTTATAACTCCAAGACGGCTGGTCATCCAGGAGTTAGGAAGACTTACGATTTCCTCGAACAAATCTTTTGGTGGCCAGAGCTCTGCAAAGACGTACAGGAGTTTGTGGCAGCCTGCGTTATATGCGCTCAAACGAAGGTGCCAAGGACGTTACCCTATGGATTGCTCCAACCCATACCCGTCCCCACCCGCTCATGGACCCACCTCTCTATGGATTTTATTGTGGAGCTGCCTCCTTCCAGGGGTATGACTACCATACTGGTAGTGGTCGACCGATTCACACGACAAGCCCATTTTGTTCCTCTCAGGAAGCTACCCACAGCATCTGAACTATCTGAGATGTTTATTAAGGAGGTATTCTGCCTCCATGGATTCCCAATGGATATAGTCTCAGATCGCGGATCCCAATTCGTCTCTAGATTTTGGAAGGCCTTCTGCCAAAGAATGGGTATCTCCTTACATTTCTCTTCCTCCTACCATCCCCAGTCCAATGGTCTCACCGAAATGACCAAACAGTTCTTAGAACATAAAAAGAAGTGAATACCCTAACTCAAGCGCTAAACCTATTAAAGTGTAACATACACGTGATAAAACAAACCAATTGTGATTAACAAGAGACCAAAGCTGCCGTAGGCTTCCCACAATGCAAATAACCTCAATTTGCAAACAAGACTGTGAAGGTGAAATAAGGATACCTGGCGCTTAAAGAGTCACTGTGTCCACAAGAAACAATCCAGTCTTTAAAGAGTGTCTCAAAGTCCAAAACTTGAAGTGGATGGCTGTAGTGTTTCTTTACTGCTGCTGCTCTTCAATACACCTGAAATTGATAGAAGGGTACACCATTGCGCAGTACTACTGATGTTTGATGTTAACCCCTTAATATCAACTTCCCCAGTGTGGACTGAATACACTTACAGGAGTGTCTTTTTCAGGGTACAGTGGAGACAATCTGTGCTTTATTCCCTTTTTGTTCTTATGTACCACGAATCCCCTGGGTACTTCCTTTATCTCTTGGGATTTCGTGATTCCCAGAATCACCCGAACTCCACGAGCCCACAGACAAGGAAAGTGAACAATTGCAAAAAAGGGGGGTCACAAATTTATTTAAAAACGGCTTAAACAAGCCTGACAAAACCGGCTGATTAGCCTGCACTAAAAACAAGTGAATGATTACTCACTGTACAGACAGATTCCCGGGTACATTTTACGGGGTACCGACAACTAAGGACCCAAATACCTTGGCACATTCTGACAATTCTTCCGCAAAAAATACCTTGAAACTCATTCCCTAGCAGTCCCTGCTCGCTGGCATGCCTGGAAAGGTAAAAACACAAAAAATATTTACTGTATTTGCGCAAGGTACATTTGAAGTATAGATTGTTACTGGGCTCAAGAGCTAACTCTCTTAAACCCTTATACTCAGATCAGGGGAAACAAAAAAATGGGCTTAACCTTTATTGAGAGCCTGGTTACCCCTTTACCGTCACAGGGAGGCATCCATTTTACATTCCAGATCCGTAGTTCTTTTAGCCAGGGTATAGATTTCAGACTTAAACTCCTGCACTGCTTTATCCAAGGCAGACTGAACATGGACTACATTTCCTGGAACATCTCCTGTAAATCCTCTCTTGTGAAAGCTGTGTCCGTCTCTTCTTCACCCTGCTTGTTCTCAGGGCTGTGATGCGTGCTCCCGTTCGCCCTCATCTCTGCCATCTTGTACCCCCCCCCCCCGCTATCGCGGGTTGCTTGTGCCCGAAACTGGACAGATCTGGAGAGCTCACCTTCCTATCCTTCCTGAGATTCATGTCGGGTGATTCCCCCATCCTCTGCCGTTATTTTGGCCGCGCTATGAGGTGCCGATCGGAAACTCTAACTGAAAACTAGCAGCAGCATGCACGGAGCTCTTCAGTAGACGTGCATGCGCTGTGATGTCACCCATGCGCCTCTGTATGGTTGATGCACATATTAAAGGGAAAAATAAATACAAAACGGCAGCTTGGACTGCTGCTTTAAGTAATAATCCCTGACGGACAGGGCATCACCTGGCCATTAATGGCCCGGGCGGAGGAGTTAAAGGCTCTGTCCTAAATAGATTATTACAATGATATATTTTAAGTAATAAAATAAGCAAAAAATAACAATAGGCCATACTCCACTTCACCCGCTCAACCAGCTCACAGCCGGATCTCTACCCCCCAACTCCTCTCATTTGCCCTCATACGCACCCACTGTCTAGATCAGGGGTGCGGAATCTTTTTCCCCTGCGCCCCCCTGCCTGCTGTCCCCCCCTTCTCGCGCCCCCCTCCTTACCTTGACTCCAGTGTTCTGACATCACGACACCATGGCAATACGACTTCACGTGACCCCGTGGCCATGGTGACGTGTCGCCAGAAGCCATCTTAGCCAAGCTAAATAAAGTTACAGAGGCATTCGTCGCTTCCCCAGCATTTAATTTAAATGCCTTCAAGAAGAGTGCGTGGCCTCTGTAACTGCCATGCCCCCCATAGAGAATCTCGTGCCCACCCTGGGGCCCCCCAGTTTGTACACCCCTGTCTTAGGTTACCTGTTTTCCTACCCACCCACTTCATCAGACCTCTCTCCCTCACCACCAGATATCTGCTCCACTGGGTCATCAGTCCTTCCTCTCATACAACTCCACCCCCACACTGGATCCTAATCTCTCCCAAGGCACTCAACCTCTGAGTCATTTTGACCCACACCAACGTTCACGACTTTTGGATTATTTTGCCCCCACGTGATTTCAGGCATTAATACATTTGACAAGCCAGAGATTTCAATAGTCCTTGGAATTGTTTGCAGTTTAGCCATAAATGTCTAAACAGATGGTTTTTAACTGATGCTGGAATGCTTGAATATGGAGTACAATTTTGGGCACCAATCCTAAGAAAAGACATTATGGAACTAGAGAGAGTGGAGAGAAGAGCCACCAAATTAATAAAGGGGATGGACATTCTAACTTATGAGGAGAGGCTAGCTAAATTAGATTTATTTACATTAGAAAAGAGGCGTCTAAGAGGGGATATGACAACTATATACAAATATATTCAGGGACAATACAAGGAGCTTTCAAAAGAACTATTTATCCCACGGGCAGTACAAAGGACTCTGGGCCATCCCTTAAGGTTGGAGGAAAGGAAATTTCACCAGCAACAAAGGAAAGGGTTCTTTACAGTAAGGGCAGTTAAAATGTGGAATTCATTACCCATGGAGACTGTGATGCAGATACAATAGATTTGTTCAAAAAAAGGTTGTACATCTTTTTAGATGGGAAAGGTATACAGGGATATACCAAATAAGTATACATGGGAAGGATGTTGATCCAGGGATTAATCCGATTGCCAATTCTTAAGCCAATTCTTAATTGCCATGCTCAGTAGCACTCCTCTGTGAAACTTATATGCTTATATATATGTTGTGGGTATTTTGGGGGTTCAATTTGAGCTTGTAGGTGTTCTGTATGTTTTACAATTCTTAAGTCAGAAAGGAATTAATTTTTCCCCTTAATGGGGTTTTTTGTTTGCCTTCCTTTGGATCAATAAGTATAGATATAGGATAAAGCAGCGGTGCGCAAACTGTGGGGCGCGCCCCCTTGGGGGGGGCGCAAGATTATTTAGGGGGGGCGCGGGCTGCGTGCGGGGAAACCTGGGGGCGGGCAGAGCTGTGCACGGGCGGCCAGAAGCTCCGTGCAGAGGCTGCTTCCCTGCTCTGTCTGTGTCAGAGGGGGCGGGGCCAGAAGCTCTGTGCTGCTGCTTCTATGTGTCTGTGTATTGCAGAGGGGGCGGGGCTTCTCTCTGCACACAGACAGACCCTCCTTCTCTTCCTGTCTGCTTCCCGCACCAGTTTTCAGCAGCATGGGGGGTTGGGGGATCGGAGCATGTCGCCCCCCTAGGAGAAAGTGTGTGTGTGTTTGGGGGATTGAGTTTGTGTGTGTGTGGGGATTGTGTGTGTGTGTGTGTGGGGGGGGGGGATTGTGTGTGTGCGTGGGGGGGGGGGATTGTGTGTGTGTGTGTGTGTGGGGGGGGGGATTGAGTTTGTGTGTGTGTGTGGGGGGGATTGTGTGTGTGGGGGGGGATTGTGTGTGTGGGGGGGGATTGTGTGTGTGTGGGGGGATTGAGTGTGTGTGTGGGGGGGATTGTGTGTGTGTGGGGGGATTGAGTGTGTGTGTGTGTGGGGAGGGGTTGTGTGTGTGTGTGTGGGGATTGAGTGTGTGTGTGGGGGGGATTGTGTGTGTGTGTGGGGGGGGGGATTGAGTGTGTGTGGGGATTGAGTGTGTGTGTGTTTGGGGGGGGGATTGAGTGTGTGTGTGTGGGGATTGAGTGTGTGAGTGTGGGGGGATTGAGTGTGTGTGTGTGTGTGGATTGAGTGTGTGTGTGTGGGGGGATTGAGTGTGTGTGGTGATTGATTGAGTGTATGTGGTGAGTGTGTGTGTGGGGTGATTGATTGAGTGTATGTGGTGAGTGTGTGTATGTGGTAATTAATTGATTGAGAGAGTGTGTTGTAATGCAGTGGTGCGCAAACTGGGGGGGCAATGAGGCGCAAGATTATTTAGGGGGGCGCAGGCGACATGCTGGGTACAGAAAACTGGGTACGCGGGCCGGCAGACGCTGTGCGCGAGGGGCGGCCAGCAAGATGTGCACGGGCGGGCAGCCGAAGATGTGTGCAGGTGGCTGAACAGGGTAGTGCAGGTGGTGGCAACGTGATGGTGTGTGAGTGCACGCGCAGGGGCTTCGGAGGTACGGGGAGGAGCACGCCCGAGCACGGTGAAGTCAAACGCCCCTCCTTCGGTGTCTGCCCTGCAATAGCGCTGTGTTCCTGCTCTCCTCCGCTGGCAACCTGCTTCGCTGCAATCCTCTGCAAGTGAAAGGGTAGGCTGCACTATATCAATCATACTATGAATGTACAGAAATAATGTAAAAAAAACTGTGAAAACACAACATTGAAAACGGAAAAAATAAATAATACTGTAGGTAGGAGTTTGGATGACAATGGGGATAGCAAGACAAAAAGCATGGAGGGGAAGGAAGAAAAAAAAGGGGGGGTAAGGGAGGTAGCAAAGAGGTGGATGAATGCCCCCCCAAAGGATTGCCTTTGTGCATGTACGATCTCCCAAGCTTGGCGCTTGGGGAGACAAACAAAATTGACTTTGATGTGCGCTCAGCAGCAGTCAATACACACACACACAGACACACACAGACACACACACAAATAGCCCCGATCCACGCTTGCATGCTTGGAGAGTTGGTGATGTCACCGCTTTCAGCGGAAGCGTGGACGCAGCCTAATTTTGCAAGCGCGAGCTGTTGAAATATGTAAGTATTTAAACATATTTGGATTTATATTGTATACCGTTTAATAAAGGTTTTTTTTTTTTTTTCATTGTGATTTTGATTATATCAGGCAGGGGGGGGGGCGAGAAATTTTATGGATGAAAAGGGGAGCTCGGCATAAAAAGTTTGCTCACCAAAGGCCATACTCCTAAACAGTCAGATGGGTCTTCCCCCCCCCCTTCCTGCCCCTCCCCCCTCTCTACCCCCCCCCTTTTTTCCCTCCTCAGTACCCCCCCTCTGCCTTCTCTCTTCGAAGGCCCCCTTCCCTTTTTCTACTGGCAACGGCGGTTGCCTATCTGTTTTCCCCCAAAAAATTGTGGAATTGAAAATGTTAGGCTTTTTTGCACAATGCCACTGTATGTTTACCTGAATGCCTAATAAAACTGTTTGGAAAAAAAAAAAAAAGTTTGCTCACCCCTGGATAAAGTATCTGTTGTCTAAATTTAGCATAGGTTGAACTTGATGGGCGGAAGTCTTTTTTCAACCTCATCTACTATGTAACTATGTAACTATGTGCGCACCAGTTCTTTCTCCTTATTTGTATGCTACGTTTGTCCTTAAAATAGCTCTGTGGAGCATGGGCGTCCGCAGAAATTTTTTCAGGGGGGGGCATAATTTATAACCGCAGCGCAATGGCGGTCCCGGCTGCGGCACAGATTGGTCCCGACTTGGGAGTGAGACGGCTTTCATTGGTAGGTAGTGTTACCAATGAGAGCCGCATCACTCCCGAGTGCTACCAATGATAGTGCGCTGCGCTTCCTCCTGCGTAGCAGCATAGGCTAGCCTACCACTAGCTGCCTGCCGCGGCGCCAGGGGCACCCACCCACCTCCGTCCCGGTCCACCCACCTCCGTCCCGGTCCACCCAGAGTCTGTTTTTGGCGTTTATAGCGCCGTTAACGTACTGTACGGCGCCATAAATGCCAAAAACAGCCCAGGACTGCGAGTGATCCAGGCAGAGCCGCCAACAGAAATCATGGGGCCCCCCCGAACCCATAGCACCCCCCCCGAACCCATAGCGCACCTACCACGAAAAAATATCTTTTAGAGCGCAACTTTTACTTAACTGTTTTCTTATTGTGATACAGAATAAAACATTACAATGCAACCTGTTTATTTTTATATTTTCAACAAAAGACATGTGTCTGCCTGCCTGGGTGAGTGAGTGGGTGAATGACAGTAGAATGACAGTGGGTGAGTGGGTGAATGACAGTGGGTGGGTGAATGACAGTGGGTGGGTGAATGACGGTGGGTCGGTGGGTGAATGACAGTGGGTGGGTGGGTGAATGACGGTGGGTGGGTGAATGACGGTGGGTGGGTGGGATAATGACGGTAGGTGGGTGGATGAATGATAGTGAGTGAGTGGGTAGATGGGTGAATGACAGTGAGTGAGTGAATATTGAATTTGGGTGGCTGAATGATGGTGGGTGGGTGAATGACGGTGGGAGAGAGTGACTGGGTGACAGTGACTGGGTGGGTGGGTGACAGTGACTGGGTGGGTGGGAGACAGTGACTGGGTGGGTGGGAGACAGTTACTGGGTGGGTGGGAGACAGTGGGTGGGTGGGAGACAGTGACTGGGTGGGACAGTGACTTGACAGTGACTGGGTGGGTGACAGTGACTTGGTGAGTGACAGTCAGTGACTGGGTGGGTGACAGTGACAGTGGTTGAGGTTGACAGTGGGTAATGGTGACAGTGGGTAACGGTGACAGTGGATGACAGTGACAGTGGGTGACGGTGACAGTGGGTGATGGTGACAGTGGGTGACAGTGACTGGGTGGGGTGACTTACCTTGACCGGATGGGTGCAGCTTGTCGCCGGACGCTTCCCCCTCATGCCCCCGATATCCCCTTTTGCCCCCGATATCCCAGCGGCAGCTGCCAGGGACGGGGGGTGGGCTTGGGGAGGGGGCGCGGGAGGAGGGCTCGGGGGGGGGGGCACGGGAGGTGGGCTTAGGGGGGGGGCAAGGCCACGGGAGGTGGGCCAGGGGGCACGTGGGAGGTGGGTGCGCGGGAAGCTGGCCAAGGGGGAGAAGCGGGCCGCAGAGGAGCTGGTACTTCCCCCTCCATCCCACGTTGGGAGCGGGAGGGGGAGCGGGAGGGGGAGCGGGCTGCAGAGGAGCTTGGCTTGTACTTCCCCCTCCGTCCCACTTTGGAAGCGGGGGGAAGCAAGCTCTGCTTGCCCTGCGCATGCGCGCCGGGACCGCGGGGAATCGGCGCCATTTTTAAAAAACTTTTTTTTTAAATGTATTTAATTAACTGGTGCCCGGCCGCGCTGGCGGCACGGCCTGACCCACGGGACCCGGGAAGCAGTACCCTTTGTCCCCCCTGTTGGTGGCCCTGGATCCAGGGGGGGGCAAGCGCCCCCCCTTGCCCCCTCCTGCGGACGCCCATGCTGTGGAGTCATGGTAATGTCTGGGGCAGGATACTTGGAACACTAGTGCCAATGTGCTTTCTATGGGCCAAATCCACAAAAGGGTGCTCAACTTTAAGCACACCATTACTCACATTATGAAGGTGTGCTAAAGCTTAGCTCCCTTTGTTGGTCGGGGTCTATGTGTGTTTTCAGTGGGGCAAGATTGATGCCTCACCTCCAGGACTGATTACCCAAAATGATAGATTACAAAGGCTAAAGACCTAAAGCAATGAAATTAATAGATATAGCTTTGGGCAGTAAGGCCTCGGCCATGTTACCTGCTTGCTGGCGGAGGCGCACTGAAGCGCGCTCCCGCTCAGCCCCTACAGCCGCAATTAGAGCGGCTTTAGTAGGGGCTCGCCTACGCTTCCGCAAGCGCGCGGAAGCGTAGGTCTTACCAGAATTTAACATTTCCCCGCTTGCCGGCGCGCAAGGCCGGTCACGTGAGCGGTTCGCCCAATGAGGGCGAACCAGTTCCGTGACGTCACTGGCCCGCCCCCTGACGGCGCGCAGGGAAAGCACCCGCAAAGCCAGGGAGAGCACCCGCTTTCCCTGAGCCTCAGCGCGCCTCAGCATGCCAGCGGGAAGCTTGGGCGAGGCCTTACTTGTACTTGCTAGTTTTCGTAACACTAGGTCCCAAGTGTTACTTATTTGTTTTTGGTATTTGTGCAATGAGTGATTTTTTTCTTCTTCAAGCGCCTCACTTTCAAAACAGTTTACTTTGTTTCATTTAGGTTTTATTAAAAAAAAAATGTAATGTTTTTGTTTTTTTCTATTACTCTTGTTTTGCTGTTCCTAGTGTTACCCAGTCTCAAGAAAAAATCCTAGTCTGCTGTGATTTTTCCCCCATTGATATGTATACTGTATTTTTGTTTGTTTTTTGCCCTAGAATTGCACCCATTTTACCTTGATATACAGACCTATTAGGCTGTTCATGCCCCCAAAAAAATATGTCTATGTACTAGGCACTAGGGTACATTTTAGGGCAGAGCAAAAAAACGTAACATAAAATATGCCATCGACATGAGTAGGATTTTTTCTATCATATATCTCTGCAGCACGTTTTGACCCTATTGAGCAAGCACTGTTACGAAATCAATCAGAGTTGACGTCACTGACCGCAGCAGAGCGGCAACTACGCAGATACAAAACCCCTCCACGACGGTTGGTTGCAAGGGGCGCGCTCACTGATTCGCGGATGCCTTTCAGTCAGGAATGCCAAGCCGACCCGCGATCACGTGACGCCTCGAGGCAGCACGTGCTCGTTGTTTTGGTCGCTCCTCCAGCACAGGTTGTGCTGACGCGCTCCTCCCCCCAACTAGGGACGTGAACGCGGCCCGGCTCAATCTGCGTGCGCGGCACCGACGGCGAGACGGGAGGAGAAACAGAGAGAAGGGAGGGAGTCCGGAGTCCTGAGCATCTCCCGGTCGCGTTGATAACGGCTTCTCCTCCTCCACACTGCCACCAGCCCACCCCTGAGGGACCCTGTCTGCGCGACCCTCCGCACCTGACAGGACAAGGACACAGCGGAGGATAGATAAGAAAACAGCCGGGGCTCTCGAAATGTCGCAGACAGCAATGTCCGAGACTTACGGTACGGAGGCGGGGCCTGAGCTCTGCGTCATCCGTTGTTTATTTCAGTGATAGCCGTTGGTGGAGGGTTGGTTGTGGAATGTGGAGATGCACAGGGGGGGGGGGGGTTCTGTTATGGAATGTCGGGGTGAGCTAGCGTCCTGTTCTATAACGGGGGGAGGGGACAGGTGTTCTGTTGTGGGATGTCACTCGGGGGGAGCTAGCGTCCTGTTCTATAACGGGGGGAGGGGACAGGTGTTCTGTTGTGGGATGTCACTCGGGGGGAGCTAGCGTCCTGTTCTACAGTATCCGTGATTTTTTTTTCTGGGTTCTGTTATGAAATATCAGGTAATAAGCTATTGCATTAAATATTCAATTGTGACACAATTATTTTTATTAAATAACCGTTGGGTATTTAATTCATGTGTCTGAATATAAAATTCTGATTCCCAGAGTCCCGACAAGTTATGTGAAGATTCTGCTTCTATTAGTCAGAATAGTGAATCTAATACATATAAACTTATTTGTTGTCAAATAGCGTTTCATGCTTATAGGAGATACAACCAAGTTCATAAGTGTGTTTTCATCTGTGGCTCTAAATGTATTAGAAGCTCATCATATTACAGAGTTAGCACACATTACGGAAAATACGGCGTATTTAAGTGGACTTGGAACTATGCAGTACTCTATTATGATATTAAATCTAAGATGCTTTCATGGAGAGTATCCATCATAGACTTCAATCAGAATAAAATGAAAGTGCATATATGAATATTGAAAACCTGTAGGAGAATAAGTGACGATTACATTGCCTTAAATAGCCACGTTTTTTTCTGACCCGCTGAGGCAGGATTAAAACCTCTCATGGTGAAATTACAACATAATGTGTGCTAACCAACAAATAAGTTTATATGTATTAGATTCACTATTCTGACTCATAGAAGCAGAATCTTCACATAACTTGTCGGGACTCTGGGAATCAGAATTTTATATTCAGACACATGAATTAAATACCTAACGGTTATTTAATAAAAATAATTCTGTGTCACAATTGAATATTTAATGCAATAGCTCCTTACAAAATAGAACTCTAATTAAGGAGTCGTACACCCAGAGTCTCTAACAGTCAAACAACACTTCTATTTGATAGATAGAATTTGGTATGTCGCAGTAGAAACTGTAAAACAACAATAATAACAACAATAATAATTCTATACTAAGAAAAATTCTACTACTCCGTTACGGGGATTTTTAGTTTTATTTATATACTAGCTGAGAGACCCGGCGTTGCCCGTGAGTTAAATTTCCTGCTAGGAGGGGGGGGGGGGGGCAGTGGACAGGAGGGGGTGGACAGGAGGGGTAGGGGGGACAGTCAGGAGGGGTGGGGGGGGACAGTCAGGAGGGGTGGGGGTGGACAGGAGGGGTGGGGGTGGACAGGATGGGTGGGGTGGGACAGTGGACAGGAGGGGTGGGGGGGGACAGTGGACAGGAGGGGTGGGGGGGGACAGTGGACAGGAGGGGTGGGGGGGGACAGTGGACAGGAGGGGTGGGGGGGGACAGTGGACAGGAGGGGTGGGGGGGGACAGTGGACAGGAGGGGTGGGGGGGGACAGTGGACAGGAGGGGTGGGGGGGAACAGTGGACAGGAGGGGTGGGGGGGGACAGTGGACAGGAGGGGTGGGGGGGGACAGTGGACAGGAGGGGTGGGGGGGACAGTGGACAGGAGGAGGGGGCAGTGGACAGGAGGGGGGGGGACAGTGGACAGGAGGGGGGGGCAGTGGACAGGAGGGGGGGCAGTGGACAGGAGGGGGGGGACAGTGGACAGGAGGGGTGGGGGGGACAGTGGACAGGAGGGGTGGGGGGGACAGTGGACAGGAGGGGTGGGGGGGACAGTAGACGAGGGGGGGGCGGGGGACAGTAGATAGGAGGGGGGGCGGGGGACAGTAGATAGGAGGGGGGGTGGGGGACAGTGGACAGGAGGGGGGGGCAGTGGACAGGAGGGGGGGGGCAGTGGACAGGAGGGGGGGGGCAGTGGACAGGAGGGGGGGGGCAGTGGACAGGAGGGGGGGGGCAGTGGACAGGAGGGGGGGGGCAGTGGACAGGAGGGGGGGGGCAGTGGACAGGAGGGGGGGGCAGTGGACAGGAGGGGGGGGGCAGTGGACAGGAGGGGGGGGGGGCAGTGGACAGGAGAGGGGGGGGCAGTGGACAGGAGAGGGGGGGGCAGTGGACAGGAGAGGGGGGGGCAGTGGACAGGAGGGGGGGGGCAGTGGACAGGAGAGGGGGGGACGTGGACAGGGGGGGGGGACAGTGGTCAGGAGGGGGGTTGCTTAAAATATTCCATGTCCCTCCTCTCCACTCCCCCTGTATGTTTCTCCGCTCCCCCTGTATGTTTCTCCGCTCCCCCCTCTCTCTCGGCTCCTCCCCCCCCATGCGCAGCTCCGGTCCCCACCCTACAGTGTCTGACGCGCACACGCACACACACACACAGTGGCGCACACGCACACACAGTGACACACACACACACACACACACACACAGATATGTCACCTCTCCTTCCGGGCGCCGCCATCTTAGGCACTCAGTGTCGCGAGGCAGCTGCAGGCTGCCTGCCCACTGCCTGTCCCCCCGCCGGGGAGACAGGTGAGTGAGCGCCGGGGAGGGAGGTGAGTGAGCACCGGGGAGGGAGGTGAGTGTGATGGGGGGAGAGGACAGAGAGAGTGTGTGTGTGTGTGTGTGGCCGAGGGGGAAGAGAGTGGCAGTTGGGTGACGTCAGACCCACCAATCTGATTGGCCAGAGGCTGAGGACCAATCAGATTTACCGCAGCTAGCACCAACCTTTCAATTTTATATATTAAGATTTTTCACATTGTCACTTATTTTTTTTTGGATGTAATAAAATTTCATTATTTTGTGATTTTAACACGGACCCTACTTTAGAGAAACCATAAGTTAGCTGTCCAAGTCATTTATAAATAACTAATCATAAGAGTGCATCTTTGGAGGGTCTTTTTTTGATCTCTTGGATCAATTTGTCAATATATGCATTATTTCCTCTACTTGCACCATGATTTAAAATTATGCAAAGTATCAATTGTATGAATAGGTAAGCAGAATAGAACACAAAACCTTATTAAATTTTGTTTGGTGTGAGAGACAGAGTAGAATAGAACTAAACTGTTTTCCTCCACCAGCTATGTCCCTTACACTCTGCAACTAAACTGTTTTTATTAAACCCCTCAGTCCCACACCTGACTGGAGTATCCCCTAAACACCTTATCCCAGGGTTGTGGTGACCTCGGCATCCCCCCTTTAAACTAGGGATCCCTGTACTGTTCTGGGGATACCTTGCACCCATGTGCCCCGTTTTACCTTCCGGGTTTATGCTGCAGCAGGACCTCCTGGCGGTGCGTTGCAATAACGTTTTCATGGTAGGATTTTGACCGGAGCATTGTGCTTTCCTGTGCCCGAGAATCTTTCCTGATTCCTGGGTACAGGTTTGGGTTGTCCCATAACTTTGGCACCCCGCTACATAGCCACAATCTGAAAGAAGTTTCGCGTGCAAAACCCACCCTGAAACTCGTAGCCTAGCAATCTCCGCTTCCTAGCACTCCTGGAAAGGGTAAAACACAAAAATTCTTTAATGTCGCACATTTTACATACAATGCATAGCAGTACATGTACAACAGTCAGCACTCAAGGACCCCAGAACACAGTTCAGGAGCAACCAAGTGGGCTTAACGTTAATTAGTGACGCTGGTTATCTCTTCCCCGTCGCAAAGAGACAGCAAGGCATTACACGGAGTGGTTGTCATGATAATGTCATGAGATATTTGGTATTTTATTTAATCCCCTTTGGTGCTTCAAGGGTTAATGAGCTACAGCTTGAAGTTAAAAATACAATATATATTGGGTTTATGACAAGCCCAGGCTTATTCCAGGTGGTGCTTGGCTTCAAAAAGAGCTTAATTGGGGGTGCCTATACTGTATGAGCCACTAAAGGTGCCAGATGGGTTGCATGTGCTGATATAGTCTAGAGATGAGGGCGACAGACGTGGGAATAAAATATGGCCCCTGTGACAAGTTTATAAAGATGGTCGTTTTACAGCAAGTTTCAGAGGCATTCTCTAGATGGTTCTGCAAAGTTCAGGGGGCGTGGCAAAGAACGTATTAAACCCAGAGTGCCTTTATTAAAAATGAGAATATCCTGTGATGTCAGCTTCTCTGCATAATAAAAATAACAAATCGGTAACCGTGTCACTGAGGAGCACTTTCTTAAATTTATAAGTAACAGATATTGATTTGTCGCCTAGATTGGGGATTAAGACAGGTATATTTACACTTGTCGCGCCTGCAGTGAGTGCCTGAATGTATTGATGTGTCTCGTGTGTGTCAGTATTACAGAAGTAAAGTTAGGAGTACATTTATATATTGAAAAGGACAGCAGGAACAAATGCAAAATGCATGAAGCAGCGCACTGCCCAGAAAAATCAGGAAACCAGTGGTATAAAAATATAAAGACTTTATTGCCCAACCAACATGACAAAAAAAGGTGTGAACCCTCCTACGCATTTCACACCAAATGTGCTTTATCAAGGAGTATGGTTTGGTGCCCAAAGGACCCCCTATTATAGTGCCAACAATCAAATCCTGTTTTCGAATTTTGGCGCCAAAGAGCGGATGTGCATGACGTCACTGCGGGCATGCCTTCCGTGTGTATGGAGAGCTACACCGCAAGCGTGTGCACGCTCAAATCGCGCGTCCTGCTCTGGTGAGTCATGGATCCCACACTGATACTGCTCCCCCTGTGACGCAAGAGCCAATCCGCCTATAAACTGAGGGGAGAAGGGAACAAACACGCCCCTGCCATCAAACCTAAGAAGGCACATGCACTGCCGCTACTGCTGGCACGTGCCTGTCCCTCTGGGCCAAGTCAAACAGGAGCCCGATGTCTCCCCGCCCCTCAGCTACATCAATACTTAGAGAAGAGGAAAAAAAGGGTTTAAGCCCAAAATAACAATGTAATAAAAGGCAAAGCAACAAGAAGCATCCGGTTGACATTACCATTATGATAAACAATTAGTTGACACCAAAAAAAAAGATACTACGCAGATTGGGTAGTATTAAAAAAATAATTAAAAATACTTGGTGTATATTTAATTCAACATATGTCCCAATTTGCATATAGATAGTCTATTCACGGAAAGCACCTACCATTTACACAAGAGAAACTAAATACAAACTCATCCTTCCCAGGAACCACAAATATATAATACTTAAAATTTTTACTTCTGATGATATATTTTATTTTAAAATTCCGATTCCCGATTATTGCGCTGTTTCATGCATATTTTTTTTATTTTTATTTTTGCATTTGTTCCTTCTGTACTGATTTTCTACCTGCGGCTGGACACGCCTTCAAGGAACTCATCTGGTCTAGTGAGTGAGTGGGTAAGGTATGGAGAAGGTTTCTAAAGATTGATAAGAGTTACTACAAACTTTGCGTTTTATGGACTTTATTACATTATTGTCTCCAATGAGGTGGAGCGAGGTGAGAACATCATTTCCCTGTTTCCTTCAGAAGGCCTAAGAAAGTGAATCTATTGTTGCTCACCTAGTAGTATACCCACTCCTAATAAGAAAAGCTATGATTCCATGTTATTCTTGATGAAGATTTATTGAATATATTTCTGAGACTATTATAGCACCTATTATTCCATATATGCTATATTGAAAAGGAGTTTAAACGTCATGTGGTGGGAGGTGTTTTACTCTGTCATAAAACTGTCAATCTCACAGCTGATTTACGATAGGGGCTTGTTTTAGGCAGTGCTCTGCCTTTTCCATTTTTGTTTGCTTATCCTACTGGGCAGATTCAGCTCGCTGTTTGTAACCCGCACTTTGGACTTCGTGGAGAGAAACCTTGATTTTGTAAAAAATTTTTTTTTTTAGTTTTTTCCTATTTGAGTTTTTTACTCGTGCTTTATGTCAGCTTAAAATGGGACACATTATGTACTTATAGATATGTGCTGGTTAGCACTAGGTACTAGTTCCTAGTCATGGGATGCTGATAATATATACATTACTCATTGGAGTCGTCCTGCGGAGTGCTTGTGTTGTAAGGATACAGTTGACCTTTTGAAGCACTGGTTGTTAACCATCTCTACTGTGTTCAATGGGAAAGAATTGTATTATAATCTCTGCTCAGCTTTAAATACAATTCACAGGTGAATTTAGGACTAAATTCTTGATTTATCATATTCATGATCCAGCGGTCTCTGGGAAAATCTATGGCATTTGGTAAAGTATATAGGTTTTTCTTTTATGTTTTACCCTTTTATTTTAAGAAGCTGTTATGCATTTTATTGTAACTGTATGTTTCTTGTAATACCTTTTCTGCACTAAGCACTGTATTTTTATATATATTGAAACATTTAATAAGAAATGCTTTGGGCTCTGAATTAACTGAATGCATGCTCTGGGGAGAGTATTTACGTTTCGGACACATTTTGGTTACAACTGATTTTTGTGTGTTAAAATGCATAGTTTTTCTATAAAAAACAGGGACCCGGGGCCTTGGCAAATATTAATCTGACATATCTTATTATATTTGCATACCCACATGTGGTGGCAGTGGATAGATACATGATTTGCAATTGAGTAGGGGTTAATATTAACTCACTGGCTCCTTGCGCTGGAGAATGTTGGGTTGGCTAGAGTAGCTGTGTGTATTAACCCTGTTTGCATATCTAAGTCACGTGCTCACTTGTGTGCTGTTCGTGGTGGTTGTATATTGGGACAGATTGGGGAGAGATATAACTCCTTTTGAGGGACCTTTTTGTGAAGGTGAAGAGTGGGGCAGTTTGTGAGCTGTGTATTAATCCTGAATCCTGTAGTTGAGATATTGTCCATTTGATGGACCTTTTGCAGAGGTGAAAAGTGGAAGCGCTTGCGGGCGTGAGTATTAACCTTGTCTTGTATGCAGGTCGCGTGCTAGCAGGGTACCGTACGCGACAGCTGAAACCAAAGAGTAATGTTGAATAACCTTTAAGATCTGCTAGATCGGCATATGTTACGCCAGGTACACCTATTATAAGGAAATACGACACAAATTTATTATGACAACAGTGTGTTATCATAATAAATTCAGCCTGACTATAGTTTAAAGATGTATGTGCTCGGTTTTAACATCATTGATATGCAATCCCACCTAGTATTTCATTGAAATAACATTAATATGTTTAGGATATGCTACATAGACAAATTGATGCCTTTAGGTAAGCGAAGTATAAGTGTGTGTGTGTGTGTGTGTGTGTATATCTATATCATTTTTTTAATTCTCTACTTGTTAATGTTTGTAAACGTTGTGATGTGATATGATTTGATGTAGTGACACCATAATACTATGATGGGTTAATAGTCACATAGAAAGATTATCAGATACCATTTGTACCACATTTTTTCACTTCACTGTGTACCAGTCCTTGAACGGAGTTTGTGGAGATGATGCGTGTTTGCATTTTTATGCTCTCAGTATTAACCTTGTGTGTGTGTATGGATACATACGCACAACATTGCAAAGCGTTGGATAAGCCGTTTTAGCGTTGTAAAAATGAACATAAGTATGCATTGCATAGCGTTGGATAAGCCATTCGTTGTAAAAACGAGTAATATATATATACTGTAATATATATCTATATCTATATCTATATCTATATCTATCCATATAGCAGTGGCCTAAACAGAGATCGAAATTTTATGAGTCATTACTGACACAAGTGAACTCTCTTCCCATGAGCGCTATAGGCCATGTCTGTACATACTGTGCTATATGTATGCACACACAGCTGTCTCTCACACATACTTATACTCCTTTTTTTTCCATCCTACACCAATAGGGACCACATAGTATCCACACACACTTTTAGTTATGCTACTAACTCTCACATTTCCACACCCACCCACACCATTTATATCCGCTCCCACTCCACACACACCTTTTGTAAAGCACTGTATATAATGTGGGCTCTCCATTCATGTTAATTCACACTGATACACATACACACTCTTTCATCACTTGCTTTCAGGAACCTTTTGACACCTCCAGCCATAAAACACATCCACACCGGGGGAAGGACCAGCACAGATAACATTCCAATAGACACTGTTTATAGTATAGCTTTTGCTTCATTCATTGTAACATCGCCGGAAGAAGAGATCAGTGTATCTCGAAAGCTCGCACAAATAAAAGCATTTCGTTAGCCACAGAACGGTATCATCTATTTATTTTTTGATTATATATATATATATATATATATATATATATATATATATATATATATATATATTCCTTGTTTTTACAACGAATGGCTTATCCAACGCTATGCAATGCATACCTATGTTCATTTTTACAACGCTAAAACGGCTTATCCAACGCTTTGCAACGTTGTGCGTATGTATCCATACACACACACACACTTGCAAAGCATCGTAAGAGTGTGTGTATATATATATATATATATATATATATATATATATATATATATATATATATATATATATATATATATATATATATATATATATATATATATATAATATTTATTATATATATAATATTTATTATCTTATACTATATTAGTGAAAGCACTGTATGTTTGCCTGCCTGTCTGGATGTCCGGTGTCCCTAGCGGCAATCTCATTGGTCCCTTGGCCCGCCCGCCCCCGCACACCTCTCATTGGCCTCACACACTCACACCACCCCCTTGGCCCGCCCCCCACACCTCTCATTGGCCTGAGGCGGAGTGACGGGCCAAAGGTACAAAAAAAATAAATAAAACACACACACACACACACACACACACACACACCTCTCTCCCCGCTCCAAATCACCTCTCCCCCCTCCCCAGCGGCATCACCTCTCCCCCTCCCCGCTCCAAATCACCTCTCCCCCCTCCCCAAATCACCTCTCCCCCCTCCCCAGCGGCATCACCTCTCCCCCTCCCCAAATCACCTCTCCCCCCTCCCCAGCGGCATCACCTCTCCCCCCTCACCGCTCCAAATCACCTCTCCCCGCTCCAAATCACCTCTCCCCGCTCCAAATCACCTCTCCCCGCTCCAAATCACCTCTCCCCGCTCCCCAGCGGCATCACCTCTTCCCGCTCCCAGCGGCATCACCTCTTCCCCCTCCCCAGCGGCATCACCTCTTCCCCCTCCCCAGCGGCATCACCTCTTCCCCCTCCCCAGCGGCATCACCTCTTCCCCCTCCCCAGCGGCATCACCTCTCCCCCTCCCCAGCGGCATCACCTCTCCCCCTCCCCGCTCCAAATCACCTCTCCCCCTCCCCAGCGGCATCACCTCTCCCCCCTCACCGCTCCAAATCACCTCTCCCCCTCACCGCTCCAAATCACCTCTCCCCGCTCCAAATCACCTCTCCCCGCTCCAAATCACCTCTCCCCCCTCCCCGCTCCAAATCACCTCGCTTCCCGCAGCTGCCACGCGGCGCGTAAGATGGCGGACCCCCTTCCTCCCTCGCGGCGCCGAGTCAGACGGTGGCGGCGCCCGGAAGTACAGGTAGGTGTCGCTCCCCACCTCCGGCGCCAAACGGAACTGAGAAAGGGCGCATCAACTGAGGTGTGTGTGTGTGTGTGTGTGTGTGTGTGTGTGTGTCACTGTCCACTGCCCCCCCCTCCTATCCACTGCCCCCCCCTCCTGTCCACTGCGCCCCCCTCCTGTCCACTGCGTCCCCCCTCCTGTCCACTGCGTCCCCCCTCCTGTCCACTGCGTCCCCCCTCCTGTCCCCCCTCCTGTCCACTGCCCCCCCCCTCCTGTCCACTGCCCCCCCCCTCCTGTCCACTGCCCCCCCCTCCTGTCCACTGCCCCCCCCTCCTGTCCACTGCCCCCCCCCTCCTGTCCACTGCCCCCCCCCTCCTGTCCACTGCCCCCCCCCTCCTGTCCACTGCCCCCCCCCTCCTGTCCATTGCCGCCCCCCCTCCTGTCCACTGCCCCCCCCTCCTGTCCACTGCCCCCCCTCCTGTCCACTGCCCCCCCCCTCCTGTCCACTGCCCCCCCCCTCCTGTCCACTGCCCCCCCCTCCTGTCCACTGCCCCCCCCCCTCCTGTCCACTGCCCCCCCCCTCCTGTCCACTGCCCCCCCCCTCCTGTCCACTGCCCCCCCCCTCCTGTCCACTGCCCCCCCCCTCCTGTCCACTGCCCCCCCCCTCCTGTCCACTGCCCCCCCCCTCCTGTCCACTGCCCCCCCCCTCCTGTCCACTGCCCCCCCCCTCCTGTCCACTGCCCCCCCCCTCCTGTCCACTGCAGGAAATGCAGGGGGAGGAATCCATGCCTTTGACGCCCCCCCCCTCCCTTTGACGCCCCCCCCTCCCTTTGACGCCCCCCCCCTCCCTTTGACGCCCCCCCCCCTCCCTTTGACGCCCCCCCCCCTCCCTTTGACGCCCCCCCCCTCCCTTTGACGCCCCCCCCCCTCCCTTTGACGCCCCCCCCCTGCCTTTGACGCCCCCCGCGCGCACACACTGACTGACTGCCGCACGCACGCACACACTGACTGACGCGCACACAAACCCTGACTGACGCACGCACACACTGACTGAGGCACACACTGACTGTGTGTGCGTCAGTCAGTCTGTGTGTGTTTGTGTTTCTGCCTCAGACTCACTGACGCGCGAGCAAACACACAGTGACTGACGCACACACGCTACATGAAGCTGTAAAGGAGGGAGGGAGGGGGGGGACTGGATTGATGTGAATGGGGGACAAACAGAGAGAGGGGGGAGGAGAGAGAGGAACGGGAACATTACATCCCGGGCAACGCCGGGTCTCTCAGCTAGTATATATATATATAATATTTATTATATATATATATAATATTTATATATATAATATTTATTATATATATATAATATTTATTATATATATATATATATATATATAATATTTATATATATATAATATTTATTATATATATATAATATTATATATGTATATACACTCTATAATTTGTGTGTGCTGCATATCTTATTGCCTGCATAAAATATTTGGTGTATTTTAGTGTTAAAAATGCCTTCAGGAATGGAACGTTTCGCTATCCAACGCCATTGAGTAACCCATTGTGTCGGATAACCGAGGACTGCCTGTATTGCCTACTACAAGAATTAGGCGTTGTGATACATTAATGTATTTTTTGAACTAGGTTTATTTTGAGGCATTATCATGCAGCGGTTTCTGTGATTTGGATGATATATCATGACATAGATATATATTTGGGGAAACACTACTCATATACCTTTTACTGTGAATACTTCGGCCACTCTTCCATGCAACATATGGTATTATAAGTAGATTGCTAGTCCTGAGCAGGAATTATTATAGTGTTACTTGATGTCAGATAGTTTAGGCTGTGTACTACTCTATCACTATTTAGTGTGGATACAGCCTACTATAAACCACTCTACTATGGGGATTTTATTGTGTGATTATAAAATAAAACTTTATTATTTTACTTATTGATCTTCCTGGTTCTCAAAGGGTTAACAGACCTATCTACAGTAATAACCTGTGAGACTGAATAGTCTCTTTACTATTATCCAGCACCGAGTGCTTGAGATAGGGGAGATCTTTCTTAGATCAACTCTGTAAAAATAAACGTTGTAACCTTAAGGTGTATTTTCTGTCTCTTGTCTCCCTAAGGCCTCGTCCAGGTTCTTCGCTTGCGTGCTGAGGCGCAGGGAAAGCGGGTGCTTTCCCTGGCCTTGCGGTTGCTTGCCCTGCGCGCCGTCAGGGGGCGGGCCAGTGGCGTCATGGAGATGGTTCGCCCTCATTGGGCGAACCGCTTACGTGACCGGCCTGTCGCGCCAGCAAGCGGGGGAATTTTAAAATCTGCTAAGACCTACGTTTCCGCGCGCTTGCGGAAGCGTAGGCAAGCAGCTCTAATTGCGGCTGTAGGGGCTCAGTGCTGAGCGGCAGCGCGCTTTAGCAAGCAGGCAGTTAACATGGCCGAGGCCTAAGGCTGTGTCCAGGGTGGCGCTGAGCTGATGCGGGCGCTCACGCTCGCCACGATGAGACACATTGAGACAATGTGTGTGGCCTGTGTGAGCTCCCTCCTGTGCGTGCCCGTGAGCTGTAATCGGAGCTCAGTTTCAAGAGTTACAAAATTTTTGAATCTGCAGCTCCGACTTTGGGTACATTTGGTCATGTGATCTAATCAGAGGACAGCAAGGCAAAACCAATGCAATGCAATACAAGCATTGGGAGCTTGTATTGTATTGTATTGCATTGCATTGCATTGCTTGCTGTCCTCTGACACGACACGGGGGGGGGGGCACAAAACTGAAAACGGAGATATGTGAAGGGGGGGGTAAAACGAAGTGGTGGTGTGAGGGGGGGGGGGGGTAAAACGAAGTGGTGGTGGTGGGTAAAACGAAGTGGTGGTGGGGCAAACGGAGTGGTGGGGGGGGAGGGAGAGAAGGGAGGGGGAAGGGAGAGAGGGGAGGGTCGGGGGAGAGAGAAAGAGTATATGTATGTGTGTATATGTTACTGCAATAGATGCCCGTCCCACTGACACGCCTCCGTCCCACTGACACCCCCCTGCGCTCGCAATTTTTCTATAGCAGGACAAGATTGGTCTCCTGCTTACATGCAGGTGACGTCACTGCTCATGAGCGCCAGCCTGCTCGCTCCGCTCTTCCCTTCACCCTGGACGAGGCCTTAGGCCGCATCCATAGTAGGATCGGGGCCGAGCACGTCACATCACGTGTGCCTGTA
Organism: Ascaphus truei; assembly: GCF_040206685.1. NCBI lineage: Eukaryota > Metazoa > Chordata > Amphibia > Anura > Ascaphidae > Ascaphus > Ascaphus truei. The sequence goes on from NC_134486.1 coordinate 216,284,164, forward strand.
CTTAAAGAGAACCGTGGCCTACAGGGTTGCGCGATAGGAGCAGTGCCGGTGGGCGCGCACGTGACCGAGTCGTTGCGTGCGGCAAAATCAAACAAAATTGTCTCGGTTGAGGTCTGGACTTTGACTTGGCCATTGCAACACCTTGATTCTTTTCCAGCCATTCTGTTGTAGATTTGCTGGTGTGCTTGGAGTCATTGCCCTGTTGCATAACCCAATTTCGGCCAAGCTTTAGCTGTCGGACAGATGGCCTCACATTTGACTCTAGAATACTTTGGTATACAGAGCAGTTCATGGTCGACTCAATGACTGCAAGGTTCCCAGCTCCCGTGGCTGCAAAACAAGCCCAAATCATCACCCCTCCACCACCGTGCTTGACAGTTGGTATGAGGTGTTTGTGCTGATATGCTGTGTTTGGTTTTCGCCAAACGTGTCGCTGTGCATTATGGAAAAACATCTCCACTTTGGTCTCGTCTGTCCAAAGGACATTGTTCCAGAAGTCTTGTGGTTTGTTCAGATGCAACTTTGCAAAGCTAAGCCGTGCTGCCATGTTTTTTTTAGAGAGCAGAGGCTTTCTCCTGGCAACCCTTCCAAACAAACCATACTTGTTCAGTCTTTTTCTAATTGTACTGTCATGAACTTTAACATGCTAACTGAGGCCTGTAGAGTCTGAGATGTAACTCTTAGGTATTTTGCAATATCTCTGAGCATTGCAGGGTCTGACCTTGGGGTGGATTTGCTGGGACGTCCACTCCTGGGAAGATTGGCAACTGTCTTGAATGTTTTCCACTTTTGAATAATCTTTCTCGCTGTAGAATGATGGATTTTAAATTGTTTGGAAATGGCCTTATAACCCTTCCCAGATTGATGGGCAGCAACAATTGCTTCTCTAAGATCATTGCAGATGTCTTTCCTCCTTGGCATTGTGTTAACACACACCTGAATGCTCCAAACCAGCAAACTGTTAAAACTTCGGCTTTTATAGAGGTGGTCACACTTGTTGATCAATTAATCAAGGGCATTTGATTAGCAGTACCTGTCTGCTACTTAGCATCTTAATGTAGAACAAATGGAGAAAAAACGAAGCACCAAGTCCAGCTGTGAGTACAGCAATAACACTAATAGGGATACGTACCAAAAAATAAGCTGTTTAATTGGATCAGAACAAAGTAACAAACACACCTACGCGTTTCGGACCTCTACAGTCCTTTATCAAGGTGAATACAACAATAACCCATGGAGTGCAATTTATACTCACCACATAAGCGTGTAGGCCAGTAGCGGAGCACTTCCGCGTACGTCACGTGGGTCGGGTAGGTGACCCCTAACCTGTGACGCACAGTCGCGTAGTCACGCTGCATAATCAGTAACCTGGGGTCGCGTCATGCGCAAAAGGGGTGGGAGAAACACTACTCGCGCGTATACAAAACGCACCCGTAGCTAGTGCCTCCCACTCGATGAAGAAATAGCGCGTGACGTCACTCCGTTGACTGACATGTGACCAAAAAGGTCAGCATGCTAAGCGTAGCTAGGCAACCAGGCCCAATGCGTACCATGGTGTACATACTACAAAACAAACACATCTTTATTAACATGAACAATAAAAAATAAAAACACTCGTAATGAGGAAAAACTTAAAGCTAATAAAACCAGTTAAAAAATAAGTTTAAAAACAATTGGAGGTAACCTAAGATATCAGATTATCAAGATCCTCATAGTTGGTTGCATTATATTGTAAGGGTATAGTGGAAGCATATTAATATAACAAATTAGTATAATCATACATAAATTGATAGCTTCACTGCCCAAAGAGATAATGAAAAAAGACCTTTGCCCTTAACTTTCATGAGATTTGTTGTGTACAAGATATGAAAGATCTTGTGGATGAAAATACTGATAACACTGATGTACCATCCTCTTTCCTAGGTAGACGAACCTCAGGGTTGAGGAAGAAGTCGGTGTTTTATCCGTCATATATGAAAGGGCCTTACCTTGCAACATTTGAGCAACTTATCGAACGTGATTTATCTCTGTTAGCAAGGGGTTACACATTTTCCATTAAACCATTACAATACAGAGCAGACAACCTCACTCATGGCGAAAGATCAGCCATTAATGCATTAAAAGCCAATAACTCTCTTGTCATCAAGGGGGCCGACAAAGGGGGCGCTATCGTTGTGCTAAATAAATTAGACTACAAAACTGAGGCACTTCGACAATTAAATGATAGGTCCTCTTACATTTTGCTTAGAGGAGACCCCACTACAACATTTATTAAAGAACTGAGAACCCTTTTGGATGAGGGATCAATTCTGGGTGCACTTGATGACAAAGAGTTGGAATATCTATTTTGTCCTTACCCGATCATTCCTATTTTTCACCATCTGCCAAAGATCCATAAGACGTTGGTCTCTCCACCTGGGAGGCCGATAGTCGCTAGTATTGGATCTTTGGGAGATGGTGTTTCCAAATATGTCGACCACTTTCTGCAGTCAATTGTACAAACATTGCCATCATACATTAAAGACAGCAGTGACCTCATGATTCAACTTGACTCCATCACATGGGAAACAAATTTTATATGGCTAAGTCTGGATATTACATCATTGTACACAGTCATAGTACATGAGCACGGGCTGGCAGCTGTCAGGTTTTATTTACAACAATCAGAGCTTTCACCCGCACAGAGCACTTTTATTCTTAATGCTATTCAATTTTTGTTAACACATAATTATTTTATGTTCGATGGGGACTTTTATCTCCAAACACGTGGTACCGCAATGGGCACCAGCTTTGCCCCATCCTACGCGAACTTGTTTCTCGGGTGGTGGGAGTCGATCCACGTGTTTGGAGATAGGAATCCCTATAGACACCTTATCACGTTTTATAGGCGTTATATTGACGACCTTATCTTTATTTGGCACGGGGACACACATTCTCTTCTTTTGTTCACAGAGTATTTAAACAATAATGAATTTAATTTAAAATTCACTTCTAATCACAATGTTCACCATATTCACTTTTTAGATTTATTTCTTTCTGTTAATATGCACAAACAAATTGTCACTACGGTGTATCGCAAAGAAAATTCACGTAACACATTTTTGCGAGCTGACAGCTGCCACCCCAAATCCTTGCTTAAAGGAATACCAAAAAGCCAACTTATCAGGTTAAGAAGAATCTGTACAAATGATGAAGACTTTGTAAAACAATCTAAGGAGTTGATGGAGCGTTTTGAATCTAGAGGTTATCTGAGAGATGATCTCAATAAGACTTTCAGAGAAGTGAGAAATTTGGATAGATCTGCTTTGCTTAATAAAGTACAAAACAACAAAGACAAAAAATCAATACACTCTCCATATTTTGTTACTCAACATAATAACCAATCTAAAAATATCAGAGAATCCATCCATAAACATTGGGGAGTGTTAGCAGCAGATCCTTTATTAAAAACTGTATACAATGAGGGACCTAAGATAGTGTTCAGCAGAGCAAAAACTATTGCTAATTATGTATCGGGCAGTTTGTTCACTTCAGATAAACCATTAATTAAGAAATTACCAAAGGGCAATTTTGCATGTTCAAAATGCAAAATTTGCAAATACATGGAAATCAAAAAAGATTTCCTTTCTTTCAAAACGGGTAAAAAATATTATGTGAATTCATTCATTAACTGCGATACCAGTTTTGTGGTATACCTGTTAAGTTGCGGTTGCGGAAAACAGTATATTGGTAGGACTGTAAGACACTTGAAAGTCCGCATACTAGAACATTTAAGACTGATAATAAAAAAAGATTTGAGTCACCCTGTATCCCAACATTTTAGTCATTGCAATATGGGTGATTCAAATAATTTGTGTGTTCAGGGCATTGAACACATACCAAATCCGATCCGAGGTGGTAATAGACTAAGTATCCTAAACAGAAGAGAACTTTATTGGATATTTACCCTACAAACACGTATCCCATATGGGTTAAATTCAGATTGGGATATTGGGACTCTTCTGTTTGATACTTAGTTTTGCGCAATTCCAATTTTTTAGGCTCTCTTTACGTGTGACTGAATATGCTAACATATAGATTAGGTAATAGTGTCAGACTTAGGCATGTATATAAGGAATGTCCATTATGGAGACATAAAAATTATTAGTTACATTATAATTAGACAAAGGTCTTTTTTCATTATCTCTTTGGGCAGTGAAGCTATCAATTTATGTATGATTATACTAATTTGTTATATTAATATGCTTCCACTATACCCTTACAATATAATGCAACCAACTATGAGGATCTTGATAATCTGATATCTTAGGTTACCTCCAATTGTTTTTAAACTTATTTTTTAACTGGTTTTATTAGCTTTAAGTTTTTCCTCATTACGAGTGTTTTTATTTTTTATTGTTCATGTTAATAAAGATGTGTTTGTTTTGTAGTATGTACACCACGGTACGCATTGGGCCTGGTTGCCTAGCTACGCTTGGCATGCTGACCTTTTTGGTCACATGTCAGTCAACGGAGTGACGTCACGCGCTATTTCTTCATCGAGTGGGAGGCACTAGCTACGGGTGCGTTTTGTATACGCGCGAGTAGAGTTTCTCCCACCCCTTTTGCGCATGACGCGACCCCAGGTTACTGATTATGCAGCGTGACTACGCGACTGTGCGTCACAGGTTAGGGGTCACCTACCCCCACGTGACGTACGCGGAAGTGCTCCGCTACTGGCCTACACGCTTATGTGGTGAGTATAAATTGCACTCCATGGGTTATTGTTGTATTCACCTTGATAAAGGACTGTAGAGGTCCGAAACGCGTAGGTGTGTTTGTTACTTTGTTCTGATCCAATTAAACAGCTTATTTTTTGGTACGTATCCCTATTGGTGTTATTGCTGTACTCACAGCTGGACTTGGTGCTTCGTTTTTTCTCCATTTGTTCTACATTAAGAGTACCCTTCACGGATGCACATTCAACCCTGGGACATTGGAATTTATTGGACTTGCTGCCTATAGTGGATGAAGATTCCCAAGTGAGTTCGTTCCATTTTGTCCATATCATTGTGTCAGTTTTAGGATGTTTCATCTACCGGTCACCTGCTGGTGTCACTGATATTTTCCTTACTACCTGGTTTGTGGGATTGTCATTACCGGGCTGCATCCTAGAGACACTATATATTCACTAAAGGGTTGTTTTCCATTTCATATACCTATTTTTGGCTTTAAGTATTGTCTTGAGAGCACCACACACATCCTTTTCTTTTCTACTTAGCATCTTAATTCCTATGGAAGCTGTAAGGGTATACTTAGTTTTTCACACATGGCTTCGCCATTTTGGCTTTATTTTTGTTAAATCATGACACGGTGTAATATGTCATGTGTTGTTGTTTATCTGAGGTTGTATTTACCTAATTTTAAGACCTGCTAAGGAACAGGTGATTGTTATTATGTCCTGATATGTAAAACCATAGAATTCAAAGGGGGTGTACTTTATTTTTCACACGTGTGTTGATGATAAAAAGAGCCACTCCCCCATACTCTCTAATTCCCCTCATTTTACCCGCTGGCAAGACTTACTGGCGGTGTCTCCCGGCTTTCTCCTCCCCTTCTAGCTCTGGGCATTCTCTTGCAACTGTATTGAAAATTGCAGCGCCGCGTTGCCATGACATTGGGACATTTTGATGGAAGCTGCAAGAGCATGCCTGAGGTTGTGCAGGAGAGAAGACTACAAACTTTGGAGCCCACCCGTGGATCAGGAAAGATAAGAGCTGACTTGAGCCGAAAAATCAGAGGAATCCAGCTGAATCCTCTCCTGTATGTAATTGGAAAAGAACATTCTGAAGGGAGATAAATACCGGTTGTAGAGGCTGACTGTCCAGCTTCCAGACCAATAGGGCGCTTCTTACGAACAAGGGGGATTTTGTTTCTCTCGGCGAACGCCTGATCAATAAAATTACCCCCTGACCCGGAGTCCAGAAAGGCCGTGCAGTGGTGTGGACATTATCGCCGATTAACGTAACGGGTTAGGATCCTAGTTGGCATTATTTTGTTATATTGGTAGGGGAAGTAGATAGTGTTCCCAGTGTGATTTCCCCTGATCCTTACTGGGACTTTGACGTTTCCCGATTTCTGGGGACAATTGAGTACCAGGAGTCCGGGGCTGCCACAGTACAGGCAAAGTCCGGCACTGAGTCGGCATAGTTTCTCGCTGGAGGACAGCTTGTTGCCACCTAGTTGCATGGGTTCCTCGGTGTCAGTGGTTCGGCCGTACCAATGTAGAAACTGTGGGATCTTGGAGTACCTTGCCGGTGCCGGGTTCTTTCGGATCTTCTCTCCTGCAATCGCTGGTCCACCCGGATACACAGAGCGATGAGTTACTAGAGATCCGTGGACCGTTCTTGTGCGGCAAGTTCATCTTTTAGGGACTCCAAAAGACCTTGCCTGAAGGGTTCTGACAGAGCCTCGTCGTCTCAGCTGCTATGGTGCAGAACTCAAGGGCATATTGGGCGACGGGATGGTTACTCTGGGAGATGTGCAACAAGGAAGAAGCAGCAGTTACCTTGCGTCTAGGCGTATGGAACACTGCGGAACTCCCGGGTGAAACGTGCAATATCACTGGTGAGATCAGATCTCCGTTCCCAGGTGGGTGAAGCCCAGGCCAGAGCATACTGTAACTGGGTGCTCATCATAATCAGGGCACGACTGCGGGGCCGAGGTGGGGATTGTGAAGATGCCAACATCCAGCCGTTAGGATGTGTCAGGAGTGTAGATTGGTAGTGGCTAGCCGGGTTGGGGTTATAGAGGTCAGAGTCTTAAAATGTACTTGCCGTGATCAGGGTTGGAGAGGTGTGGATAGTCGTTGGTAAAGCCGAGGTCAGGAGCAGAGAGGTTCGGAGTCCAGGTACTAGCCAAGGTCAGACACGGAGAAACACAGGAACCAAGATGCAGGGTACAAGGCAGGGAGGCAGAAATGCAGTAAGCACTTCATACTGAATGAAGTCTTATGCTTAGCCATCTATGCTTAGCCAAGTACTCCTTGATAAAGCACACTTGGTGTGAAACGCGTAGGAGGGTCCACACCTCCCTTTTTTGTCAATGTTGGTCGGGCAATACATTTTTCGTTTTTACCACCTGTGTCCCATTTTTCTGGGCAGTGCGCTGCTGTATGCATTTTTTTGCATTTCTTCTGCTGTGTTGACCTCTACTTGCATCTGGACACGCCGTCAAGAAATATCGTTTGGCTCAAGGAGTGGTTAAGATACAAAGAAGAGTATCTGACTGAGAGCTATATTTACTACAAACTTTGGTGAGTTATTTTTTGGATCTTTCATTGTATTGTCTCCAATGAGGTGCAGTGAAGTGGGATTATCATCATTTTTTCTGTTACCTTCAGGAGATATATAAAAAGGCAAGCTGAACTATTATCTCTCACGTAGTAGTATACCCACTCCTTTTTATAGAAGCCATTATTTCACAATATACGTTATGGATTATTGTTAACTGTATTTCCGGGATTATTGGAGCACCCATTCACCTACATATTCTACATTTTGGTTATTACACAGCTTTTGGTTATACAATAATCTAAAATATACTTTATACCGTATCTGTTGTACTATCATTTTCTGTCTGTGCTTAGCTTCCAATACTCAACACCTCCCTGTTATTAGTCACATTTTGGGGGGACTATTTCTCCCAGCTAAAAATGCTGCATACCTGGCTGTGATCTAATTTTTTTTTTTTTTCCCATTTTTTATTTTAATCCTATCTCCTCCTTTTAGAAGATGCAACTCCTGTACTTGGCAGCTTTAATATTTGAGATAAACCAAATTAAACTACTCTTATTCCTAACTTTAATCAACACACAGTCTAAATACTGTATATCGACGTGCCTCTGTTGTTCCTTTTATCTAAAAACATTATTCTGATGAATCCTTGATTCCCTTATATATTCGTGTCCAGTATTTCCTCCCAGATTTTCCTATTTACAAATTGGATGTTTGCCAGAAAATGTTTCCAATGTTCAATAATCATATTTTTTTTGATGAAGGTCCTTCTAGCCCACATAAACTTAAGCAGAGCTGGGAGAGAGTGTTCAGTAACTCTGAGCTAGAGTAGCTAACAGCTTTTAATGCAGTAAAAAAAAATGCACAGAAGGGGTGCATAAGTGGTACCATACTAGAAGATGGAGTTTGAAATTGTGAAAAGCTAAGATACACGACAGCAGTTGAGTCAATCCCTGCAATGCAACTCGGGAAGGGAGCTACGCACACACAAAAAATAAAGTGCAACAACTGACTCCTGAGAAATAGAATGGCAACCACGAAATTAGAAAAACCGAAGGTGTTGTCGTTCTTCAGTAAAAAGAGCATGTCCCCAATATCTCCAGAAAAAGCAAGCCAATGCCACGACATGAGAACAAGAGGAGGCTGACACAGATTTGGGACTGAGCTCAAAGAGATTTAAACAAACTTTTCATGAAGAATTACAAAATACGATGAGCAGCCTTAGATCTGAGATATCTGCTGAGGAGAGAACCACAGTGCTGGAAGAGGCCATGGAGGCTACAACAGAGACAGATAACAGACTGACATTACCCAACTCAGAGAAGAAATAGCCCAACAGCTCAGAAGAAATAGCCCAACTGCAAGAGGCCTAGGAAGCTGAGAATGGATCAAGAAGGAACAACATCAGAGGAAGAAATGTTCCAGAATCAATTACACCAGATGAAATGTAGATCTTACCTGCATAGGCTATTCCAAGATACAGGCAGAGAAGAAGCCAAGACAGTGAACCGGCTGTTCCTATTTGGATTCTTCTCTGCCACTTGGTTATGCCTGGGAGCACGCCTGGTGGGAGTCATCGCAGCAGACGTTAAGTTGTTTAAATGTGTTTTTTTTCCCCTGCCTCCGCCCCCCAACATTTTTGTGCTTAAGCCTATTGATTTGTACACATACCCCATCCTTGCTTGTTATGGACTGACCACATCGGTACTTCCGCTTGTGCGGAATACCCGTGACTCTCTCCCTCCGTGGGTGGGGTTTTTACATATCATACTCGCACACTTTCACGGTCATGCATCTGGATGCGTGGTCATGCTATATAATTTTTTTTCGATTCATGGATTTATGACTTCCGCGGCCATATTCATACTAATATCAATTAAGTTTGAACTGCACAATTAATTCTCTATTTGTTTGTAATGGTTTTTCGAGCACTGGATTTTTTTGGATTGGCATCAATCTATTCCAAGATATACTACCAGAGGCCACCAACGGCAAACTCTCAATAGATAGAGACCACAGCTTCCTAACAACCAGGAAACTAGACATGATTCATTTCGAGGATTCGAACATACAGATCTTCATGGATTTAGCTCCATCAACGTTGGCAAAAAGAGAGCTCAGGGAAATTACGAGTCTACTGAGAAAAACCGGGATTAGATACCGCTTGGAATTCCCCTTTCCACTGCAGGCCTCTCACAAAGGCAAACAGGCCACAATGAGAAGACCACAATGAGAAGACCAGAAGAAGGTCCAGACTTTGTAGCAGCCCTTGGACTAGAAGCCCCTCTGGGAACATTCTAAAGGTCTGAGAACAGTCACCCCCTACCACAACGCATGGAATAGTCTCGGCAATGAATAAGAAAGGCCTGAAAAATGCAGAGACCTTGAATTCAGCTAGATAAGATCCCAGGCTAATTGGGGAAAAAAACAAAAACGGTATGGTAACCTGATCAATCTAATGTATCATGACTAGGAGAGACCATATTCATTTTTCAAATGGTGTACTGTACCCACTCGAGGTCTACCATGCAAAACGAATTTGTTTGAAAATAGAATTAGACTAGGCTAGCTTTTTGATAGATAAAAAGTTAAGTTAACTGTTTGTATACATATTAAAGTCTAATTATATAATTGTACAATTGTATTCGAAAGTTCCAATAATAGATGTTAAAGTTGAGGATGACCATGGTTTGCAGAGAATCCTGCCAACGGTTAAGACTGGCCCAGTTATAAAAGGATACGTGTGGGAGAAGTGGCCAGGAGTGAGTTGTGCAGCAATGACCCAGAGGCTGGGAGTCTGCCAAAAATGGTTAAAACTGTAGTAGATTGCTTAAACAAACTATGTATAAACTGTTTGACTAATCAATGCTTTTGTTTGCACGGTATAAGTTGAGGGCACTTTCCCAAGGACGCACGACTAATGACGTAAGACACAGCACTCATTCCCTCACCTGTTGTCTCTGCAAGTTCCCCTCAAACCTTAGATTGTAAGCTCTTCGAGGCAGGGATTTCCTTTCCTATTGTCTGATTTTGCTGCACTTATTGCATTGTAATTCTCTGTACTGTATTCTTTGTGAAGCACTAAGTACACTTTTAGCACTATATAAAGACATACAATACACAAACCGCCACACACAAATTGAAGGGACAAGAATCTGAGAAACTCTAGACAAAAGGCATGAGGTACCACGGTGCACCCCGAGCACATTATTAGACAATGCACATAACACCCCACAAGCAGAGTAAAAGGCCCAAAATGTGGAACGGCCCCATCTAACCCAATTAAGACTTATTATTTTTTTTAATTTTTTTCTCCCCCTTTTCTGTTTTCCCCCCCAACTATCCCATGTGTGCATCCATTTTCCCATGTCGGGAACACTACAGGTAACACACAAGTCAAACTAAGTCTCCTAACACAAGGCAGAACGCGACAGAACTATAAAGTACTTATGCTAACTTCGTACGACACGGCTAAATAAAATTTAAAAAAAAGAAACAAATCAATAAATGACTGACAATCTAAAAATAGTTACCCAGAATGTAAAGTGTCTGAACTTACCTATGAAAAGAAGATTACTGATCAGAGATTTTAAGGCTAGACAAGGCGATATATACATAATACAAGAAACACACTTAAACAGAGAGAATGTTACTCGTCTGAAAGAGATAAATCTTTCCCCCCACATATATCACTCACGAGCGAAAAATAAAAAAGCTGAGTAGCAATCGTGTTCAGAACAAGCGTGCCTTCTGCAGTGGAAAAAATAAAAGGAGATAAGATAGAATACTAATAATCATTGGCAAGCTGGGCACTGTTGGGTTAACCATAGTTACTCTATACGCCCGCAATGAAGGCCAGGAAACATTCTTAAATGAGGCTTTTCACACTATAAGCCGGCATAGAAGAGGCCACTTGATAATAGGAGTTGACCTAAACACTATACTAGACGGTGCTAGAGACAGGGCGAAAATCCCCAAAAAAGAGCATCACTTACAACTAATAAATTCTAAGACCCTGAAAAATTTGATAGAGTATGCCCTGGTTGACACATGGAGGCTGATGAATCCCAAGACCAGAGGTTACTCATTCTACTCGACTCCCCACAAACAATATACTCATATAGACTTTATACTTCTGTCTAGAGAGCGAGCTAGCAATAGTTAAATCAGAGATGGACAATATCAGCTGGTCAGATCACACCCCCAGTGATGTTGACGGTGAGAGGCATAAACCAGAGGTCACCCAATGCACGATGGAGATTAAATGACCTGCTGCTAGGGATACCTGAAACTAAAGAAGCAATTGGAGCTGCCCTACTGGAATATTTCCTACAAAATTACAATGGCCAAGTGGTAGAAACTACGCTCTGGGCTGCCCATAAGGCAACCCTGAGGGGCAAAATAATTAGCATATCTTCACATAGAAAAAAAGGAAAGAGAATAGAAAGTTTAAATGATAACCTAAGGAAAAACAAAGAGGCATTTTAGCAAAACCCGTCAACCACAATTAGGACCAAAATACAGACAGTGGAACTTAAAAATGTAATGATACCGAAAAAGCAATGCGATGGACCAACCAGTTGTACCATGAAAAAGGTAACAAGACAGACGGGTTTCTTGCAGAAAAATTAAGTAATAAGAACATCTATAGCCTACAAACAGGTCAAGATGTCTTAACCTACAACCCTCCAGAAATTAACAAGGCATTTGTAAACTATTATAACAAGCTATGCAATCTGAACAAGGCATAACAAGAGGACCCAGCCATAAGAGTAAAAATAGACTAGTATCTCGAAACATGGAGACTTCTCAAATTGGATAACACAGCCACTAACTGTCACGGGAGATCAGGCATTTATACTTTTTTTTTTTACCAGGATCATACATTGAGCCAAACGGGTAAAGGGAAATAAATTGTAAATTTATTCGCATAAATAGGCATACACACAATGGAACACAAACTACATAAGAAACACACCTTGCTTGGGTAAAAAAAAAATAGACTTTCCTAGCTAAATGGTGCGTCAAACAAGAATCTTTAGTTGCCGGGCCTTAGCCCGAAACGTCCTGAAACCCAAATCGGCATGCAATTCCAGACGCCACCCCTCCCTGGTCTCCTGAGGACTTTCTTTTTGTTTACCGGGACTTGGCTCCAAACGTCCTGAAGCTAAAATTGGCTTGAAATTCCAGCCGTGACACCTACGCTCCTTTTTGAGAACTTGGTCCCAAAAAGCTGGACTTAGAAATATTTAGGGTTGGTTTTTCTAAAGCCGGTACTCTATTCACGTAGAGACATCTTTTTCTTCATTCAAAAACGCCGTCGCTGTTTTGGAGCTTGAGAATCTCCCGGCTGATTGGCTGCAAGGTTTCTTATAGTATTTTGGAACTCCTTCACAAAACACTACAGCCAGTCTCTGCGTGGGAACCTTCTCACCAGCCAATCAGAGCGATGCCTGTCTTCTGAGGCTGGGCAAGCAGGGATTCTGAATCTGCCAAGGGCATGCAGAAGATTGCCACCTCAGCCACTAGCTATTCAGAGGCCACCCGCTGGGTTAGGCTCCTCCAAGTCTGGTGAGGCCAATGGTAGTCTGGAGGACTTGCATTCATCCCAGGACGTGAGTACTTGAGCCTAGCCCTTCTGCTCAAATGTTCTTCACACCTCTGGCATATTCTGTGGCTTTCATGTCCGATGTCTGAGTAGACTTTCTGGCACCAAGTTGGTAGCCCAGTGGCTCACTCACAACATTTGTTCTGAAAGACTCAGCTCATAATGCCGTGCACAACAAATACATTTTATACCCACCACAAATGTTAATAAAAATATACTATTACAGGTCTTGGTAACATGTAGCTCACCACAAACGAAGCGCGACCACGGTGCTGAGGTAGGGAATCTGTTAACGCCGATCCACAGGAACGCGGGCACGCCTAGGATGTAGAGTAGTCGTTAAAGCCAGGTCAGGATTACAGATTGGAGAATAGTCAAAGTATTTTCCAGGTTCAGGAGCGGAGTGTTGCGGATCGTCGGGGTACGTAGCCAGGTTCAAAATAGGAGAATATCGGATCGTTGGAGTACTTAGCCATGGTCAGGACTGGAGAAAGGAGAGTGGTCGTACAAGCCGGATCAGGAGTGGAGAGAAGCGGAGTCCAAGGTACTAGCAGGGTTCAGGCAACAAGAGGTTAACAGGCAAGGTAAGGTATCAGGAACAAGAATGCAGCAAGGCACGGCGTCACACTTAACTATGCTCAGCAAAGACTTAATGCAGACTGAAGGTATATGAAGTCGGAGCCTCCAATAGACAGCAAGGGCGGAACCAGGAAGTAAACACTGATAGGTTGCTGGTGCACACAGGTGTGCCCTATGATGCAGCTTAATCGGAGATGCGGATGGAACTGCTCAAGCGCCGTGCTGCGCGCGTCACGGAGGTCCGGGGGCGAAGCCTGGAGAGTGCGTCACTCCCACACCGATTCTGAGTGACCTTAGGGCAAGAGGGGGCGGGATCAATCGCGCGTCACGGTCAGGAGGCGGAGCCTAAAGCGAGCGTCACTCCCGCCTATCCTGTCCATGAGCGGAGGCGGGACTTATACCGCACGTTAGCAGGGAGGCTGGCCGAACGCACCCGTTGTGCGTCGAAGCGGGAGGCGGGGTCCGAATCCGCGGACGTGAGATCAGGCCGCACAAGGTCCGCGCGCGCGTGATCTGGGACCACGAAACCGCGTGTCCTGAGTGTCCGTCACGGAAGGCTTGTTGGGTCCTAAGTCTATGGGTATGGGGAATAGAATAAAAAGTTGCACTTTATTTTCTATTAGCCTATATTCCCCACACACTATAAAATAGACTTAGGACTGGACTTTAAAAATCCCCTCACAACCTTATATATGTTTGGACAATTAAAACCCTTAAAAACTCTAAAGCCCCAGGCCCACAAGTTTTCAAATCTGTACTACAAAAAGTTTGAGGCTACGCTTAAACAATACCAAGTCAAATGGTTTAATAACATTCTGAAAAGAGAAGCAATGCCAAGTGAAATGCTTGAGGCTTCGATAATTGTTATTCCAAATGAAGGGAAAGACCCTTCACTATGCCGAAGCTATCGGCCCATGTTATAAACATGGATATCAAAATTTTTGCCAAAGTTTTGGCAACATGTCTAAGCAAGGTTTTGAACTCGCTTGTCCACCCAGACCAGGTGGGATTTACCCCGGAATGGAAAGCCTCAGACAATATAGCTAGGGTTATTTGAAATCTACATAATAGAAATTCGAACCAAAAACCAACTCTGATCTTGGGGCTGTTTGCTGAGAGAGCCTTCGACAGTTGTGTGGTCATTTATGTATCAGGTTCTGAATAGAGGGCCTGCACAATAGATTTAATAACAGGATAAAAGCTTTATACTCTAGCCCTTCTGCCACTGTCTGCACTTCAAGCTATACATCGACACCATTCAAAATCACAAATTGTACGCTTCAGGGGTGTCGACTGCCCCTCTTGCTGTTTGCACTTTGTATAGAGGCCCTGGCATCCAAAATTAGATTAAACCCTAAGGTAGAGGGGGTCTTTATAGGAGACAGGTAATACAAGGTATCCCTGTTCACAGGCGATGTCTTTCTATCGCTGACTAGCCCCAAAAGATCCCTACAGAGCCTATTTAATACACTAGATTAATTCAGCAAACTGTCACATTTCTAAATAAATCGCGCAAAATCGGAAGGGCTAGGCTTGCATATATTAATAGTGGAAGAGGCAGAGTTGAAAAAATAATTCCCAGTTAAATGGAAACTAGATAAGATTAAAATACTTGGGAGCAAATGTTACTAAAACTTATGGGGATCTATCTATACAAGGCAAACTACCCTGGACTTTTTAAATTTAAAAAAAAAAAAAAAAGACGGTTATGGAACGGGTATCAGATTTCATGGACAGGAAGAATATCGGTAAAAATGAATCTGCTTTCTTGGTTGTTGTACCTGTTCCAGGTCTTGCTGGTAATGGCACCACCAAAAGAAATTGGAGGTATGAAGAAAGAAATAACACATTTTATTTGGAAAAGGAGAAAATCCAGAAAAAAGCAATGACATTACCAACGACACTTGGGGAGGCCTGGCTCAATCGATTCTGATCAAATATTATGAAGCAGCTAGACTGCGTTCATTAATATACTGGTCAGAGAAGATGGACACCAAACCATGGGTAGACATAGAAAGATCAGAGGCGCAGTCCACAGATATGGCGACTCCTGTGGCTAAAAAAAAGAGCACAGGAACTTACAAACCGGGAGCCAACCAGTTATAGCGCATTCCCTTTAAAATATGGGACAAGTACTGCAGATACAAATGTCTCGTCTATCCCATCGCCTCTGACACCACTTAGGATTAGATCTATTTTTGCTCCAGCCTACCACTCGAATATATACAAGATTTGGGAAGGGAAAGGACTAACCCTCAAAGATATTCAGAAGGCAGATAAAACTAAAATAGTTATAGAATTAAGTGAAGAATTCGACCTACCAAACACACACATCAATATATACTGTATTCAGCTAAGACACTACGTCTCCTCGATCCAGGCAAAAGGAAGTGTAAGTAGGCCTCTAACCACCTTCGAGAACCTATACATGACTAGAGAATACCATAAAGGTACAATTGCTCAACTATAACAAATTCTATTATCACAAACCAAAGAACAAACAAATAAAAATGTATTAGAGTGGTAAAAAGATATAGGCAGTCCCTTGGAAAACAGAGATTGGGAGGACATCTATGACAGAATAGCCAGATCTAGATGCTCAGCAGTTGGCGAAATTGACCTCAAAATCCTACATAGATGGTATTATACCTCTGCCCGCCTCCATTCATTCTTCCCCCTATGTTGTCGGCACTGTGCCGGTAGGGGTAGCTGGCATCACAAAACTGGGATGAAGCCCAGCTTGCTACTCTATTTCCATGTAACTTGGTCACCTATGTAAGGCTTATTTCTGCCAAATGTATTTAATATCTGGAGGAGAACAGGGAATGTATAATGCACTATGTCTGTAGGAACGTATTTCAAAGCCTGTATACTTTATTCCCTATAAATGCAATCTCCCAGTTGAGTGAATCAACATTTGATGTGATTTGGGAGTCAGCCCAGTAAAGTGTAAATTGAATTATGTGACTGTATGGACTAATTTCTAAGATAGCAGACTTGTAATTTGTAATTTGCATGCTAGTTGCATTTCTATGGAGGGGACTCTGTGATCAGCTGAGGTTCCTGCAGATAAATATGTATTGAGACAATGATTGGGAGCGTGGAGGTGTTACATACATTGTGGTGAGTGTGTGTGAGTGGACAATCAGGTTTGCTCTGATTGGCCAGTAGCCCCTGTCCCACGTAAAGGATAGCTACAGAGGGATATATCAGAGGCACTGCTGGTCAGAGAAATTTGGAGAGAGACACTGGGAAGGAGTGTGGAGATTCCCTCAGAGGACCATCTGAGAGGGACTGAGAATCATTCTGTGAAGGAGTTTGGATCTTGACAGTGACCAGCTGGAGATCTGTGTCAGAGCGGCTACTGTGTAATCAGCACAATGATATCCTGGTCGAAAAGCGGACAGGGCAAGCCTTCTTGATGCAGGCCTCTGCACCTAGCGAGGCTAGTCTACTCCCCAGGCCCCCAGTTGGTATTGTATCTTGTTTTGTCTGCTGGTGTGCCAGAATAAACCCAATTTTATTCAACAGCCTTGTCCTGTCTGGTGCTAGTGATCCCGGTGGTTTCGGTGTAAAAGTACTGGTCTCCCGTGACAAGCACCTTTAAACAGGTCATGTCCCAAGATTGTATTATTCAGAAGTAAGGTCAGAAGATTAATCAAAAAAGGAACAGGAATTGATCTGCCATGAAAATAGTGCTAATACTGAGGCCGATGGAGGACTTGGAAAGGAATCTTTTGATAACTCAGATTCTATCGGCAGCTAAAGCAGTGATTGCAAGACAATGGGAACAGCCTGACCCCTCGACGATCACAGTAGTCGCACACAAGGTAAACTATATAATGACCATGGAAAAACTCTCGTCTTAATTCAAGACAGATACAACAGATTCCTGACAATCTGGGATCCTTGGGTGACTTGCTGGGAACAAAATCAAGCTTGATAGCTGGACGGTAGCACTAAGGAGTTGTACGATGATTTAAATACTTTTAATGGAACTATAACGCTGTATGTCATTAAACATGTTTGTCAATAAAATACCAAATGGAAATGATTTCCCTCCCCATTTATAATTTGTAAACCCAATAAAAGTTGTTTAAAAAAAAACACCATCCCACTAGTTCATTTCAAACACCAATTTTTTTAAGTAATTTATGCGGTTACCCAGGAGCATTACCAATAAACTGCTTTTATCTCAATTTTAAGGAGAATTTCCTTAACAAAAACAAACATTCCCCCTGCATGGGAAACAGGTATTTACAGCTCTGAGATACTTATTGCTGAAGGTAGTGCTTCCCCCTCCAGGGTAAACTAGCTTAAATCTCCCTTGTCACGTGATAGCTGTAACTCCATCGGTTGCGGCTTATTGGCCTGCATGATGCTGGTGATTTAAATACATGCTGGAAAAACATGTATCTCGGGATATTTCCTTAAGGAATCAACACTGTAATTAAACACTA
Organism: Ascaphus truei; assembly: GCF_040206685.1. Taxonomy (NCBI): domain Eukaryota; kingdom Metazoa; phylum Chordata; class Amphibia; order Anura; family Ascaphidae; genus Ascaphus; species Ascaphus truei. The sequence continues at coordinate 216,302,085 of NC_134486.1, forward strand.
TAAATTATGTATAAACACTATAATTTGGACCCATTTATCATGAATTTTCTTTAGTCATAAGTGGTACTGCAACTTTAACAATGCAGAAACCTTGACTGTAATATATATATTTTGGATAATTATCTGTTCACTATGCATTTGGACACCTCTTAATATATATCGTAACTAAATGTTGCATGATGGTTCCTGAGAGCAGGTTTTTGTCTGTTTTGGATGCATTGTATTTTTAATTCTGAGTTATTACAATTTCTCTAAGTAAGTCAGCCACTGGGTGTTGTACCTGTAGGCTATGTATTTGGCGTGACATCATAATGATGATATCATAATGCACATAGCCTGAAGTCAGATAGTTGACACAGAAAGCAGCTGAAGAAAGAGGGAAAGTCAGTTGGCACATGTGGAGAAAAGTAAGAATGCTGGATTATTGAAGTGCAAAGAATTGGGGACATCATAAGGTATTAAAGGGATGGGAGGGAGAGAGGTGACAGATGAGGGGAGGGAATGAGGTTGGTTTCTTAGGCCTGGGACATAGAGGGTTCAGCCGCACTGAGCCGCGCTCCTGCTCTGCCTCGCCTGCTCAAAATTGAGCTTTTTCCTGTCCTTGCAGGCGAGGCAGTGAACGTGCTCTGGGGGTGGGGCGGAGGCGTGTCAGGAGGCGGAGCGGGAGGCGGGGCTAGTCCCTCGCTCCCATTTGATGTGAGCGGTCACGTGACCGCTCACATCGCTTCCCCGAGCGGCAAATTTGAAACTTGCGTGTCTCGGCAAAGTTTCTGAGCTTCCGCACACATCAGCACGCATGCGGAGGGGGAAACTATAGCCGCGCTAATGACAGATGCAAGGGGTTAGTGCATCTGCTCAGCCCGGCTCAGCGAGGCTGAAGCTACTATATCCTAGGCCTTAGAATTCATGAGCAATGCCGGGTACTTTCAGCTAGTTAAAAATAAACTTCTGTGAGTACCTGCAGTGATTCTGGTTCCTTAAATATTCCCTTCATGAAAAGCGCAAAATGTGTTTGCAGCAAGGTAATTCAGCAGATAATAAGCAATATGGGCACAGGACAGGTTTGTGTTGCTGTATTCCTCCGGCTGAAGTAAGAGGCAGGTGAACTGGTGATGACTCCTATGAATACTTGTATGGGTCTGTTTTATTAGACTATTATAAGTTTACTTTGTCAAACAGCTATTAGAGGAATCTAATTGGATGTCGTCTGAGATTCTCAATACAGCTCAACCCTGTTATAACGTGATGCAAGCGTGGCTCCCAATTTTCATATGTAGGAATACTTTACAACACGATTATCTGTGTCTTAAATGCTATATTGTACAATGCATACAGTTGTACATTATTTCTAACGCGATCCGCTTATATCACGATGGGATTCTTTGGACCCCAAGCACAGTGTTATAATGGGGTTGAGCTGTATTTGTAATGGTCATTGCAGGTTGGAGCATGTTCATTTTAACCTCTTAGTGCTGAAGGGGCCTACATTGAAACTCTGTGCAGGCCCCTCCAGCACAGAAGGGTTTTAGAAAATGGTCCCTCAAATATTTAAATCTGCTTAGCTGAATCCCTCTAATTCAGTACAGTCTGAAGCTGCAATTGACTTCATTGGCAATTTTAGGCTAATTGCAGTGTGACTGGCCTCTTTAAATCATTTTGAAGAAGGACATTGAATTTGAAAAACTTTTACAGTGTAGTAAACTTCCTGTACCTAAGGAAAAACACTCAAACGCACAGCCCTGAACAGAGTGGGTCCCACACCAAAAAGACTGGTAAAAATATTATCCTTTATTAATCCATAGTTAAAAAAACGGAGGTATGTACCCTCCAACGCGTTTCGGGCAATTCGCCCTTTATCAAGGAGACCTGTACCTAACCTTGGAGCAATCTTGTGATTTTTAGCACGCATACAAATTTGCGTGTTCCGCAAAAGCATTTTAAAACTTTGCACAAAATGATCATTTATGGAAAGGTTGTATGGAGATTGTGGGTTTTTACACGCCTTTCCTGTTTTGTTTTTAAATACAGAATTTTTTTTAGTTTATAGAGATGTTTATCTGTGCAGGCGGTCAGCCGCATGTAGAGAACTTGAATGTATTTTGCAATATTCAGTAAAAGCAGGGAAATAACCTGTCTACTTGTGCCAACTATTGCAGTGTCTGTAGAAATATAAGGTTGCGCTTTATAGTGCCGGCGATGCGACGCCGCGTCAAAACAAATGCTTTACTTTAAGAGCACGCAACTGCGACGCAATGGAGCGGTGGCATGGTCACGATCACGATCGCTGGAAGTCATCTCAATTTGATTTTTCCAGCGACACAGCCTGCCGTCGCCGGCGCTATAAGCGTAGCCTTCATAGCTACCAGATGTACAGAAAACTTGTACTGCCTTTATACTGACAAACACATCTGTAATTAGATTTTAAATATTTGTTTCTGTAGGTGTAAAGATATGCCTGTAAATTGGCAAAGCAGCTTATCGGGACTTTGCTAAAAGTTTGCACAAGCATCAGTTTCTAAATCGTGGGTGCTCAAAATACAACTTACGGACCACATCTGGCCCGCCAAATGATTCTATCCGGCCATCCACATGTACGGCCCCCTCTCTCCACACCCCCTCCCAAGGACTTGTGGTGCAGGGCCTTACCCAGTGGTGGTGGGAGCCCATCCAGGTGGTCCTAACATGGAAGTTATGCCCCACCAGAAGTCGGGTGTAACTTCCTCAAACACCGCCTCAGCGGGCTCTCTCTGCGTTGGGCCTTGTCCAGAGTGACGCTGAGCGGGCGGGCGCACTCACGCTGGCCACGATGAAACACATTGCTGCAATATGTGTGGCTAGCGTGAGCAAGCGCTTGAGCATGTGCAGCTTTCAAATTTGAATTTGCAGCTTGCTCGCGCCTTCGCACATGAGCACTTGCACGCTCGGCGCCACCCTGGCCACAGCTTAAGGAGATGCACCACAGGTACTCCGGTCAGTGCTTTCATTCCTCCCATTGAGGTAAGCTTCTCACATTCTCATCAATATGTGAATAACCGTTATTCATTGGACAAATATTTATTCAATATTTGAGTTATTCACCAACTCCTCAAATATAGAACACATATCTGCTCAATTTGTTGTTTTTATTTAGCCAAATTTTCATTTTATTTCATTAAATTTAATTTGACCAAAGCCAATATTTTCGGTAAAGCCTGTATGACCAGACTCTTAATTGAAGAGTGTAGAAAAAAAAGCAAAACAGAGCACTGCCAGGGAGCCAGGTGGTGTAAAAACAGGTCTATTTATTCAGCGTTACTTCACAAAACACATACCCCCCCAGGGGGACAAAGCAGTACCTCCTACGTGTTTCGGACCATGGGGGTCCTTATGATAAGTAACGCTGAATAAATAGACCTGTTTTTACACCACCTGGCTCCCTGGCAGTGCTCTGTTTTGCTATTTTTCTACACAATTGGACTTTAATCAACGGATTTGCACGCCTGGATAAGGACTATGACGGATTCTGTTCTACAGTTGGAGTGGGTAAGAGTTTTTTATTCAATTCATTTGTGATTCTTATAGACGAGTACAATTTTGGCACTGTCTGTCTCCAATGAGGGGTCACTAGAGTATCTGATAGGTACAATAGCTGGTCCACATAAGGAGACATATGTGTTTAATAGGTCACTCACATATCACATATTGCAGTTAATCCACTCCACGTCTGAGTCCGTCCACCAGTCCTGTTTATTATTTAGTCTGATTTGTTGGAAACTTCCACTGACTTTGGAGCACCCATTCTTGCCCTTATCTCTTAACTGAAGAGACCTAAAAGGTCGAAACAGATGTCTGTAGTAGGTTTATTGCCTTTCGTTAGCAGGTAAAGCATAGCTCCCAGTGTATGAAGGGTCGTGGGTTCGATTCCTGCATGGTTTGCTAAAATTATTAGTGCTGGTGGGAGGTGTGTGTCCTCCCTTTTTTATGTTGTATAACATTGAATGTTTTTATATATGTATATATTGGAGATGTGGACGCAGTCAGATGAAGCAGGGAGAGAGCTGCAGATGCTGGGTAAGTCCTTGTGCGGCGGCCATTTCGCTGTCCCGGTTATAGCGCTGTCTCATTATGTGGACCCCGAGCACCATGTTATAACGGGTTCAGCTGTTATATACCATATTCCGTGATGTGCAGCAGAATGTTTCTTTATCATTGAATGTTCTATGCTTGTGACTGGCAGTGGGTTCTTGGCATATATGTTTGCAGTGTCGTTTGCATGGTCTTGTGCCATTAACAGCGTCCTTCAGTTTGTTATGAAGTTTTGTATTGACTAACTTCTTTCTGAGGTTTGACGGTTGCCGTAATGCAAGGATAGGAGGGAGGATTGGGGAAGAAGTTATTTTTAATGTTTCACGCTCTGTCAGCATGGATTGCAGACCTTTTAATTATTTTTCGCATTCTCACTAGGGCAGTGTTGTATGTAGCCACTGGTTGTATGCGTGTGATTGTTTTATTTTTTTTCTCTCTTTTTTTTTGAGCAAGTGTTCTTGTGGGGCTTTAAGTGCAATTACGATTGTTGTGGCAATAGTCTTTGGCTTCTATCCCTTCTATCTGAATGAATCATTGTTGTGATGTGTCCGTTTCTGTCTCTAGTCTCAGAGAATATGAAATGGTATCTTATAGCCTAGCTGTGTGATGGCTCGTTTTGGATGAGTGGGATACAAGCTGGAGTTATGGCGGTAAATACATCTGTCTTTGGGTTTCTTGTATACAGAAGTTTGTAGTTTGCCATTCTTCAGTGTTACTGCGGTATCTAGAAAGTTCACTGGTTTGCTGAATTATCTATTTTGAGCTTAATTGATGGGTGGAATGAATTCAAGGACTCGTAAAATTGTTTATAAGATTTTCCTCGCCCTCTGTCCATGTTACAGTATAAATAGTCTATCAATGTATGCTGTCCGCTTGGGTCATAATGATTTATATATGAAGGTTTTCACCTTGTTTGCTAATTGTGGAATTGCATTTTGGACCAGAGTGCACTAAAAGCAGTGATTTAGATTAATAAGTTAAAACTAGGAAACGAGACGTGGCAAATTATTATTATTTTTATTTTTTTTATATATTTTGGAAGTCTGAAAATGTAGCTTTCATTTTACAACAACTCTTTGATTATTCCAGTAGCCAAGTTAAAAAAAAAAATCTATATACTCACGGATGGAAAAATCTTGGCGCCTAAAAGTTCACCGCTGGTGCCTGAATTGCACCACGCTACCGCCCTCTAGAACATCACTATTGGGATTATCCCCCTCTGGTGCTTTATGACCCCTCTGTTGTGCTTTGCTTCTCTTCCCCCCCTGATGATGCCCCGCTGCCCTCCCTCTCCCCCCCTTCTGATGCTCCGCTGCCCACCCTCTCCCCCTCTGGTGCCTTGCTTCCCTCCCCACCTCCCCCCACCCCCTCTGGTGCCTTGCTACCCTCCCCACCTCCCCCCACCCCCTCTGGTGCCTTGCTTCCCTCCCCACCTCCCCCCACCCCCTCTGGTGCCTTGCTTCCCTCCCCACCTCCCCCCCCACCCCCTCTGGTGCCTTGCTTCCCTCCCCACCTCCCCCCCACCTCCTCTGGTGCCTTGCTTCCCTCCCCCCCCCCCCCCCACCTCCTCTGGTGCCTTGCTTCCCTCCCCACCTCCCCCCCACCACCTCTGGTGCCTTGCTTACCTCCCCCCCACCCCCTCTGGTGCCTTGCTTCCCTCCCCACCTCCCCCCCACCCCCTCTGGTGCCTTGCTTACCTCCCCACCTCCCCCCCCCCCCCCTGGTGCCTTGCTTACCTCCCCCCCACCCCGTCTGTTGCCTTGCTTCCCTCCCCACCTCCCCCCCACCCCCTCTGGTGCCTTGCTTCCCTCCCACCTCCCCCCCACCCCGTCTGTTGCCTTGCTTCCCTCCCCACCTCCCCCCCACCCCCTCTGGTGCCTTGCTTCCCTCCCCACCTCCCCCCCCACCCCCTCTGGTGCCTTGCTTCCCTCCCCACCTCCCCCCCACCCCCTCTGGTGCCTTGCTTCCCTCCCCACCTCCCCCCCACCCCCTCTGGTGCCTTGCTTCCCTCCCCACCTCCCCCCCACCCCCTCTGGTGCCTTGCTTCCCTCCCCACCTCCCCCCCACCCCCTCTGGTGCCTTGCTTCCCTCCCCACCTCCCCCCCACCCCCTCTGGTGCCTTGCTTCCCTCCCCACCTCCCCCCCACCCCCTCTGGTGCCATGCTTCCCTCCCCACCTCCCCCCCACCCCCTCTGGTGCCTTGCTTCCCTCCCCACCCCCTCTGGTGCCTTCCTTCCCTCCCCACCTCCCCCCACCCCCTCTGCTGCCTTGCTTACCTCCCCACCTCCCCCCCCCACCCCCTCTGGTGCCTTGCTTCCCTCCCCACCCCCTCTGGTGCCTTGCTTCCCTCCCCACCTCCCCCCCACCCCCTCTGCTGCCTTGCTTACCTCCCCACCTCCCCCCCACCCCCTCTGGTGCCTTGCTTGCCTCCCCACCTCCCCCCCACCCCCTCTGGTGCCTTGCTTCCCTCCCCACCCCCTCTGGTGCCTTCCTTCCCTCCCCACCTCCCCCCTGGAAAACAGGAAAACAATTCTATTTGGTCCCATCAAGGAATCTGTCTTTCTCATATAAGCTAATAAGGTTAGTGTATCCTAGCTTTCATGGGAATAGTGCTGTTTGCACATAGGATTCCTGGAAGATACAAGGGTAACATGTCTTACAGGAATCCCCTAAATGGCACCCTATTATCACACAAAAGGTTGGCTACACAAACGCTGTTAACTCAATTTGTCATTGTAAAAATAAGATACAGCAGGGCCCCGCTTCTCGGCGATCCGCTTATACGGCGGCACCGAGAAGGGGGCCGCCATATTGAATTTGAAATCGCGCATGTGCAGACCACAGGTTGCGCGCGCAGACCGCAGGCCGCACATGCGCAGAACGGCAAAAATGCCGGTTTGAGTATGCGCAGCACTGAAAATCGCCGGATCCGCTTTCCGGCGATTTTCACTATACGGTGGGCCTCTGGAACGGAACCCGCCATATACCCGGGGCCCTGCTGTATGTCTTCAAGGACCGCAAACACTAAATGTGCTTGTAATTGTACCAGATGTCAGTTTTTACAAAAGCAATCCAATCAAAAATCAATGTATTTTTCTTTTTTAAATTTTACATGTTTATTTTTTACAGTATTGGAACGGAGTATCTTTTGAAGCTGAATTGCACTCTTTTTAGCTTTGGGTAAACCCCCCTGGTTCAATTCAATTTCTGGTGCCATCTCCTTGGGACCTTGGGCAAGTCACTTTATCTCCCTGTGCCTCAGGCACCAAAAAAATAGATTGTAAGCTCTACGGGGCAGGGACTGTCTGCAAAATGTCTCTGTAAAGCGCTATGTAAAACTAGCAGTGCTATACAAGAACTAACATTTATTATAAGGGATGACATCACAGCTTCCTATTGGCCACAAGATGAGGGACATTTTAAGTCGCCATTATGTTAGCCCCGAACCTGCCCCGTCGGAGCTGCTGCCTGCAGAGAGACCCTCTATTTTTTTTAATTAGGTAGGTATCTCTGGAGAAGGGCAAACTTAACGCCGTTCCACTCTGGGGAGCCCCTGCTTCAATCCTATAAATAAAAAGAAAAATAATTTGCAACTTGTAGTGCTGCTTTAATAAAATAAAATAAAAAGTCCAGGTATAGTGGTACTTTCCATCAGTTGAGCCATATTGGGTAAGGGTCAAATATTTAGAATACTTTTCTCTGACCTTTTTAAATATTGCAGCAGTAACAAGCATACTATAGATGTCCCATAATTGTGTTTTGCATTGAAATGTAAAGTCGAGGTATAGTGGTGCTTTTCGTAAATTGAGCCAAATTGGATAAGAGCCTAATGAGCCACATATTTAGAATACTTTTTTCTGACGTTCAATGTTGTGGCAGTAACAAGCTTGCTACAGATGTCTCATAATGATTGTGTTTTGCATTAAAATGTAAAACCCCGTTATTTATTGGAAGATTCATGGGGGGAGGGCTTTTTATTACTGTTACGGTGTGATCGGTAGATTTTATCCATAAAAACAGCCTGAACAATGTTTGCCATTAATCAGAAAATTATTTCAAAAGATTAAATGAACAGAAATGAATTAGTTTTTAACCTCACCCTATTCCTTCCATTTTTTTATTATTTGGAATAATGTGGTGTTTTTTTTTAAAATGGTATTTTGTGTGTTTAATTCAATTCCTGTGTGTACAGGCATACCCCGGTTTAAGGACACTCACGTTAAGTACACTCGCGAGTAAGGACATAATCGCCCAATAGGTAAACGGCAGCTCACGCATGCGCCTGTCAGCACGTCCTGAACAGCAATACCAGCTCCGTACCTGTACCGAGGCTGTGCGCAAGCAGGGAGGCTATAGAGCCTGTTACAAATGCGTTATTTACATCAGTTATGCACGTATATGACGATTGCCGTACAGTACATGCATCGATAAGTGGGAAAAAGGGAGTGCTTCACTTTAAGTACATTTTCACTTTACATACATGCTCTGGTCCCATTGCGTACGTTAATGCGGGGTATGCCTGTATACAGTGTAACATTTGTGACATGTCGTTTCTACTTGCAAGCATAACTGAATTTATTAAGAAAATTGTTAAGAACTATAGGCATACCCCGCATTAACGTACGCAATGGGACCGGAGCATGTATGTAAAGCAAAATGTAAGCAAATGAAGCACTCCCTTTTCCCACTTATCGATGCATGTACTGCACTGCAATCGTTATATACGTGCATAACTGATGTAAATAACGCATTTGTAACAGGCTCTATAGTCTCCCTGCTTGCGCACAGCTTTGGTACAGGTAGGGAGCTGGTATTGCTGTTCAGGACGTGATGACAGGCGCATGCGTGAGCTGGCGTTTGCCTATTGGGCGATATGTACTTACTCGCGAGTGTACTTAAAGTGAGTGTACTTAAAGCGGGGTATGCCTGTATGTGATAAATGATAGAAAAAACATATCACACTGGGAGTCCACACCTGTGACTGAAGATAGCAACCATGTCCTGTGAGATCTGACCTTCATTTTAGTTTTTTACACTTTTTATGCACAGCGCACACAGAATTGTTTATCTGTTTTCCTTTGTCAGCTTTCTTTTTTTCTATCGTTTGCATCGGACCCTGAAAGAGGGTCTTGAGAGGGTAGAGCGAAGACAAAGGGAGGCTTGGTTTATCACTTTTTAATTGCACTGTATTCAGTTTTTTGCACTGGACTGTATTGCACTTTTTGAGCATTGATGTATAATGCTCAATTTATGTTATGCACATTGAGCACTTTATTATTTTAAACATTTATAGCGCCAGGTGAACATTTGTTTACACTATGTGATAAATGACCTAAACCTCATCTCTATTTTTCGAAAACCTGCTTACTAAACTTAAGGTACCAGCTTGTGGCTATCCTGCATATAAACTGCCATCAAGGATTTGGGAATTATAATAAAGTTGTATTTATTTAGAAATGCAGGACTGCAAACAAAAGTACAGGTGAACTATCCGCGCTCGAGCCGTCCGATGAAGTTAGGTCTCCCCTTGCTGCTGACCGTGCATGAGTGCCTCCTCAAAGCACTCCTAAAGAGGGCTCCAAAGATGGAGTCCCCAGATACAAAAAACAGCGCACAGAGCGCACCGGGGGTTAAAACCCAATAATACTGAGCAATGCTCTACTCATAGGGTTACATACATACTATGAGTACCTGTGACCTTACCAATGATCACATAACACCTAATAGGTGTGAAAGAACAATTTATTGATTCAAAATGAAAACATACAATAGTTAAAATTGGGATCCTAATGGACCGCAACACCTCAAAGCAGGCGGCTCCTAAACCGCTGCTTTAATACTAAGAACAACCAAAAGGCACACAGCACATATATACACAAAGAGACCCTATGGTCACAAATGCCCTGAGTACCAAACTAAAACAAAACCCGCCGACGAGGGGGGGGGGAGGGTAGGCGGGCTCCCACAGACTCAAACTGATGTTGAATGTGAGTTTGGTGAGCACCTTCAACACATAAGGGATTGTGGGATGACAGTCCTGCTATTTTATCCCAGGTGTATTGATACGGTCATCCCAGGTTATCATTGCCTTTTTGCTAGAGCTGTCGTCGAGGTTCATTGCCGCCCGCATTGATCATGAGTATTCGACCATTTGAAGCCATACTAAATTTGACTGAACAATTCCTGTTGGCTAAAAAGTACTCTGATTAGAGAATAAAAAATAATTGGGGTCTTTTAAAAATGATAGACCTAGAAACAGAGAAATTTGACAGAAGATGAAAACCATTTGACTCAATCCGTCTCCCATTTTTCTTTGTAAAACCTCAGACCCTAATTAATTAATTAATTGGCTTGCTTTTATATTTAGGATAGCCTTTTCTCTATTCCATTAATTTCTTAATTCGCTTGCTGTATTATCCTATCCTCTTCCACCGCTGTTGGGAGGCTATTCCACAAACTCGCTACCATTTCTGTGACATCGGACTTGCTCATGTCCCCTGAGCATGCCACCCTCCAGCTTCAGAGCATCATCTCTTGTAGCAATTTTCACTCTTAATTATGGTTCCTTGCTGCACCTCGTAAAAACCCTCCAATATATTTTGTGAATTTCAATCATATCTCTCCCCCAAGCTGTATGTGTTAACTATCACAGGAGACAAGCACTTTTAACACCAAAACCTTCAGGGATCACGATCACCAACCACAGGACAAAGTAATTGAATAAACGGGGTTTATTCTGGCGGAACCAGTAACTACACAAAATACAAAGTATGACATACACTCGCCAAAATGAGGACCTGGAGGAAGTCTCAAGCCTCACTAGGTGCAGGGACCCGCTTCAAATAGGTTTACCCTGCCTGCTTTTTCTCTAGGTATCAAAAGTGCTGAAAACACATCAGCCACTTTGGATCTGCTGCCGGTTGTAGCTCCGTCAGGCAAGGGGGATCTCTCTCAGGATCCCATTCCCACACAATCTGCTGTTGAAGCTGGATGAATCTAAACTGCTGTGCTGCCCGGTTCCTTACATAGTCCATGAGAGCTATCGTTAACATTGAGCCGGGCTGTCACCCAATCCCAGCGCAAACCACCAAGCTAACAGCCAATGAGAGGAGGGTAGCGGGCTTAGGGACTCAAGACTCAGGCCTCGTCCAGCACTGGCGCTCCAGCGCTGCGCCCTGCTTGGCGGGGCAATTCCTGGACGGCTAGGTGCGCGTGTCTGGGGGCGCGGCCACGACGTCACAGAGCTGAGGGCGAACCTCTCGCGTGATGCGTTTGCGAGCAGCAAAATCAATTTTGCTTGCTTGGCAAGTGGCCGATGCCTTAGGGAGCAGGGAATTTGAAACTGCTTAAGAGAAACATTTATACACAGAATGGATGAAAGATATAAGAAAAATCCTAAATTCAAAAGAATCCCTTTTGCATTGCACTCACGGACGGTGGGTAAATAAAGGAATAACGTTATCCATGGTACAAATAATCCCTTAAAGCCATTCTGTAATAGTAGACCAAAGAAATAAAAAATAATGTTTTATTAATATCAAATATGGGACACAGGGTGTGAGGATATATACAAATAGGTGTTTAAAATCTTGGTGGTGATACTGTACTGGGGATAGGGAGTACTCTGTATGTATTGAAGATAAGTTTACCCCACAATGGTTTAATACTCCCTGAGTATAAATATTCCTCCACAGATAATAGCAGTTCAAGGAGTGTTAGAGTGGAATTACATAAATGCACAATAGATTCATGTATACATATAAATAATGGTTGTATGATTGACCGTATTCATTGTTGAAGGAAGGTATTCACAATTGGCAACAGTGTCACTAATTCAGGTACAGAAAACCAACAGACTCCAATGTCCTTAATATCCACTGTGAAACACTAAGTGAATATATTAAGTTATAATAAAATCTGTAATCACTAAAGGTTGCTATAGGATGTTAGTAACAACCTGATGGTAAAATGAATGGGTATCACATATGGTGTATCTAACGTTTAGTATATAAGCAAAGGTATCTATGCCCGCTGGGGTAAATGGCAGACTCAAATACATGAGGAGCAAGTGGAGATGTGTACCGTCCTTGCCTCCATATAGCTCGCTATGTACAATTACCATCCGTTACCGAAACACCCTATCCTGCAAAGTAGGTCAGTCAAAATAAGCATTATACGTCAAAAACACTTGCAGGAGTGTATAGCAAAACGGAGTTCCTCAGTATAAAGAAATTACAACGCTATACAACCAGATATCAACGTCCTGCTAGTCTGCTCCCGACATTACTATTCCACCACCGACGGCAGAAAGGACGTCCCTAAAATCCGACGGACCATTTTGCGTGAGATCCACGCTTTATCAGGGTACTAGGACTACTGATTTATTTACCCACCGTCCATGAGTGCAATGCAAAAAAGGATTCTTTTGGATTTAGGATTTTTCTTACATTCATCCATTCTGTGTATAATATGTAGGCATTACATTCCCTTATGCACCTGGTATACCTTCGTAAATAACCAATACTCTTAGGTTAGCGGTAGGTACATCAGTATACGTCCTAAGAGAAACATTGCCTGCGGGGCTCAAACCCGGCCACTGATTCTATTAGCCAGTCCTCTACCTCCCACTGGGTATGCGCTTCAGAGTCTGTGGAATACAATGGGCTCTACTCCCAGATCTGAATGGCTGTCCTTCTCTACTCACCATAAGTCTTGGCACCTCAGCCATCCCATCTTTGCCTGATCATATGATTTCCATGGAACAGCTTAGCTAAGTGAATTGCTGAGTCTCTTTCCAAATAAATGATACTTAGTCACATAACATAATTTACACTTTGCAGGGCTGACCCTCCCAAATACATTGCAGTACTTACATCAGGGGGGCGCAAACTTTTTTCCCTGCGCCCCCTGCCGATAGTTCCCCTCTCTCCGTGCCATAGCAACATGACGTCTCACGCCCTCGCAGCGTCATTTGATGCCGCGCTGCCATGGTGACGCGTCTAAGAAGCTGCCGGAGCCAAGGTAAGTCAGGTTTACAGAGGCCCTACAGCTCCCCCGGCGCTTAATTTAAATGCATTCCGGAAGCGCACGGGGCCTCTAAACCCCGCGCCCCCCACTTTGCGTACCGCTGACTTAGATTACAAATCACTTTATGTGGCTGGCTCTCTAGACTGGGGGGTTGAATTTACAGGGAATAAAGTGCTTGAAATACCTTCTTGCATGCATACATACAGGGTTACTGTCACGGGAGACCAGGTTTATCAACACCTTTTTATACTGGGATCATTGAGCAAAACAAGGAGGTAAAATAAATTGTAATTTATTTCAGGAAAAGACATACACGCAATGTAACACAATTTACAGGGTTAACACACTGGGAACGGTGGTAAAGAATTAAACTATCCTTTAAATGAAATTCACAAAAATGACTTCTGTAGGAGCCCTTTCCAAACCGGTAGGTACTCACAAAAGTCCTAGAACTGATTTCGGCATGCAATGCCATACGTGACCACTATGTTCTTCAGAAGTAGGACGTAGAAGAATTCTTGAGTCAAAATCTTTGAAGCCGGCTCGCGTCTATTCCGTAAAGAGCATCTTTGAATTTGCCGCTGATCGTTTGGCGCTTGGAATCTGCACTCCTGATTGGCTGCAAGGCTCCTTATGGGTTTCAGTGTCTCATTCACAAACCTCTATAGCCTATCAGAGCGTGGGAATTCTCTTGCCAGCCAATCACCAATTTACTGGTATTGTAAAGCTGGGGGGGAGGGGCACCATTTCTCATTCTGCAAAGGGGCATGCGCCAACCTGGCACCTCTGCCTCTTTGCATACTGAGCCCACTCGCTGTCCAGACTCCAGAGTCTGGGCTCTGACAAATTGTTGCTGGATTGCCCTGTAGTTAGTTCAGGATGCGGGTACTCAAGCAGAACTGCAGTACCCCTCCTGTTCTAACACCTTGGCATCACTGAGGCTTTCAAGTCCGGACTCCGAACAGACCCATAGGCACCAAGCTTGGTAGCCATCTGGTCCCTCGGAATCCATGACTTGGAAATCCCACAGTTCATTTTCGTGTTATCAGTACATATACCTAATTAAATATAACTCTTTAATAAAATATACTGTGTCCTGTCTTTTGTGTGATGATAAAATATAGAAGTCCCTGTTCTGGTGTCAGGGATGGAGGGGGAGTATATGTTGCCTAAACTCACTAGCCTCATACTTGGCACACTTTAGAAAAATAACTTTTAAAACTATTTCACACAAGAAATCTCTCTCAGCTTTATCACATAGCTGGAGCACCCCCTGAACCCCTATGCCAGGTTCAGGGTACCTGGAAATGTATCTGGGCACCTCATTATACCAGGGACCCCTCTTTATACTTAGGTTCCCATGTATGATTGCAGGTATACATTAATCCCTTCATGCCCGTTTACCTTGTCTGGAAGATGCTGCAGCAGGAATCCTGGCGGTGAGTCGTAATAACTTTTTCAGAGTATGCCTGGAGCAATGCACTTGGCTGCTTCCGAGAATCTCACTTGATTCCTGGATCCAACTCTTGAGGTATTCCATAACTCTGGAACCCCGATACATAGACACATTCTGTAAAGACTTTCTCTGACAAACCCACCCTGAAACTTACAGCCTAGAAATTTCCCGGTCCCAGCAACCCCAGGAAAGGCAAAACACAAATAAATCTTTGTCGCATAATTTGCATATAGTAACAGTAATGCATTTCTGACATCTGGGTCCAAGAGCTGATACTCTAGGACAGGCCTGCACAACTCGTAAAGCGAGAAGGGCCGAACTGCTCCAAGGAAAAAAAAAATTGGGCCGCACGGGTAAAATCATCATCATCATCATCTCTCCTCCTGCACCTCTCATCATCATCATCCTCATATATCTCCTCCAGCACCCCTCATCATCATCCTCATATCTCCCCCAGAACCCCTCACTATCAACCTTTGCGATACTCCCCATCTATCTCTCATACCCCCATCTCCCCCTCACCCACACACATAATACTCCCTCTCCACATCAAACACACAATATCCCCCTACACACCACACACATCCCACCCCCTGCACCTCACATCCTTCTCCCCCCCTGCACCTCACACCACTCTCCCCCCCTGCACCTCACACCACTCTCCCCCCCTGCACCTCACACCACTCTCCCCCCCTGCACCTCACACCACTCTCCCCCCCTGCACCTCACACCACTCTCCCCCCCCTGCACCTCACACCACTCTCCCCCCCCCTGCACCTCACACCACTCTCCCCCCCCCTGCACCTCACACCACTCTCCCCCCCCTGCACCTCACACCACTCTCCCCCCCTGCACCTCACACCACTCTCCCCCCCCCTGCACCTCACACCACTCCCCCCCCCCTGCACCTCACACCACTCTCCCCCCCCTGCACCTCACACCACTCCCCCCCCTGCACCTCACACCACTCTCCCCCCCCTGCACCTCACACCACTCTCCCCCCCCTGCACCTCACACCACTCTCCCCCCCTGCACCTCACACCACTCTCCCCCCCTGCACCTCACACCACTCTCCCCCCCTGCACCTCACACCACTCTCCCCCCCTGCACATCACCCCCCCTCCTGCACATCACATCCCCTGCACCTCCAATCACCCCCCTGCACCTCCAATCACCCCTGCACCTCCAATCACCCCTGCACCTCCAATCACCCCTGCACCTCCCCCCTCCTGCACATCACCTCCCCCCTCCTGCACATCACATCCCCTGCACCTCCAATCACATCCCCTGCACCTCCAATCACCCCCCTGCACCTCCAACCACCCCTGCACCTCCAACCACCCCTGCACCTCCAACCACCCCTGCACCTCCAATCACCCCTGCACCTCCAATCACCCCTGCACCTCCAATCACCCCCCTGCACCTCACCCCCTGCACCTCACATCACCCCTCCTGCACGTCACCCCCCCCCTCCTGCACATCACATCCCCTGCACCTCACCCCTGCACCTCCAATCACCCTTGCACCTCACCCCCTGCACCTCACATCACCCCCCTGCACCTCACCTCAATGCACCTCACCTCAATGCACCTCACCTCACCCCCCTGCACATATCCACGTTCGGATCAGGGGGGGGGAGCGGCCGCAGAAGAGCTCAGCTGGCTGTGACTTCCCCCTCCGTCCCACGTTGCGAGCGGGGGGGGGGGGGTGGGAGGGAGGGGGAGGGAGCAAGGAGCGGGAGCGGGCCCTGCGCATGCGGGCCCTGCGCATGCGCGACGGGACCGCGGGGAATCGCCGCCATTTTTTTTTTTTCAACGGTTTTTTTTTTTTCAAAGTTTTTTTTTTTTTTTTTTTAAATCTCATCGAGGGCCGCACAGAGAGGCCAGGCAGGCCGCATGCGGCCCGCGGGCCGCGTGTTGTGCAGCCCTGCTCTAGGACCTCAACACACGGATCAGGGGTAACCAAGTGCGCTGAACCTTTATTAGTGAGCCTGGTTAAACTCTTAATCGTCACAGTTACATTTATACATTCCCTTTTCTCCCCCAGATATTAAATACATTTGGCTGAATTAAATATTACTGAGACAGCTAGTTTACACGGTTTTAGGGGTAGCTAGCTGGGCTTCACCTTTATTTTGTGATGCCAGCTACCCCTACCGTCACAATAACACTTAGCGCACCTCCTATAATCAACAGAACTTCCCATATAGCCAAGTATTTACAAGCTGTCTGAAGTATCTTAACTTATAATTATATCACACCTACAGCTGTGGCCCCCTTTATCCTAATGCGGCCGTAGCGGCGTAACTCTGATAACCGCGGGCAGATGCAGTATATTTTCTCTCTTTCCGGAATATGTTACGGTATTTTACCAATCGTAATAATATTAGCATATTATTAGCGCTGTCTGCAATTCCGTCTAAAAACTCAGGGGGGCGTTCGCGAGCTGTTGTCTTCAAAGTCTAATACTGTAGCAGTTCAACCTACGTCAGTACACAGTCTGCGTGTGCGCGCGCAGTAATTGTAAATTTGCATATTTATACATGCATGTACAGTACTGTATGTCTCATTTGAACATTGTTGAAACGCATAGGCGTGTACTTTAACAGTATCACATTTCGGCGTACACAGGGCTCTCCCCTCGCTCGCCCCCGCAAAGACACAGGCTAATGTACTGCACTGCTGTATTTCAACTTCTTATCTTATCTACAGTACACCTCTCCCACACCATTCCTTTGAATGGATGGCTTTCTGTCTTCAATCACATTCCTACGTGAATAACTGCAGAGCAGAGCCTGGTTTGATTTATTCTTCTGTGTTGATTATTAATGCTCATTGAGGTGGGGAAAGTTTGAGTGACTAAAAAAAAAATTCTCGTCATTTTTTATTTTTATTTTCTCAACATGTGCCTGCCTAAACCATCTTGATCTTACGATATTCAATCGGTGCTGTAGCTTTTGACTGCGACCCTGTGCGTTTGACTGCACATGATTTGTGTGATTTTTATGTATTTGGGGGTGTGGGGATCAAATCATTGATGACCTGTTGAAAATATGTCATGTCTTTGAACTACAGTACAGCTAATCCTTAATGCAGATGTACCCCCCTCCCTCCCGCAGACACACACAAGGCTCGCTCAAGGATTTCAACCTCTTATCGACACCTCTCTCAGACCATTCGTTAATTTTCCTATTGTTGGCTTTGTGTAATAGTCTTTGGGAAGGGAGCCAGTTGAGGATTAATGCGCATGTGTGTATAACTTCCCATTCGTTTTCAAATGCCTGGCTAATCCCTTATGTTAATCTGATTATGTAACCAATTAATAAAACTGTATGTCTTCTTGAAGAATCCCCCACACACACATTCACAGCGAATTTAAAGTTCAAAGAAAAATAATCTGAATGTAATTAAATATGTGTTTTATTTTATCAGGAAAGAAAAATACAAATAATCATTGAGAGAGGGGGGGTTTGTGGGAATCATGACTGTAGATACACTATTGAAGTATGCAGAAGAGAAATAACAAAATAGTACAGCACAGTTGAAAATTGAGGGCCAGTGGATAATCATGACTAATGCACATTGATAATAATAAAAACAGTAATACAAATTTTCCGTCTTTATCTTCTTCCTCATTCTGTGTAGTTCATTGAGAGAGGGGAGGTTTTGTGTAAATCATGGAGTGCAGTTTAGATACACTTTACTGTACACACAGTTCACACAATTTACACATGATACCCCCCCCCCCCTTTCCATCCTTTTTTTTTTTTTTTTAAAAGACAAGAAAAGAAAAAATTAGTGCATTTATGTGCATACAGTATTATGGCATTGTGTACTGTATAGCTACTCCATATTGGGCTACAGTATGCAGTTAGTACTGTCAAACTAGTCTATACTGGAACTACTGTATACTGGAACTACTGATAAATACTTTGTAACCAGATGGCTAGTGCTGCTCTCTCAGGAAAGAAAACATTTGTGCAGTTAGGTGCATGCTGTAAAACAATCTGTGCCATACTTACCCGTATCATACTGTACTTGGTGTGCCTGTACTTACCATACTACAGTACTGTACCATACTACCTTCCTGATGCTTGCCCATTACGCTCTATCACAATGGGCAACACAGTCGCAATATGGTCAATATATTTATTACATCGTTGCACGGTGAATACATCGTTCCAAAAACTCATTATGCCTTGCGCCAACTCATCCTTTTTGGAGGGTTTCACGACTTTTCGGATATGATCCTTCAGCTGATGCCAGACCATTTCGATAGGATTGAAGTCTGGCGATGTGTCATTGGAGGGGAAAAAAAGGAGAATTAGTTAAAGAGATACACAGTAAACAGTGGGGAAAAAATGAGACACGGTTACCGCACTTACTCCGCTGGCGTCTTCACCCAGTTGATACCGCGCTCAAGAATATGCGCTGTTGACGCGGTGTGCTTTGGATCGTTTTCCTGATAGAAACGTTGACCATCTGGGAACTCACGTGTGATGTATTCCACAATCTCAGACACAACCTGCTCTTGGAAAAAAGCTTTATTCATGATTCCTATAACAAGAAAAGTGCTCAAAATACTGCACACTAGTACAGTACAGTGCATAAGGCAAAAGCGTGTGACTTATTTTACCTTCAAGATGACAATGCATCCTGGTCCACGCCTAGAGATGGCACCCCACACATGCATCTTCCCTGTGTGTTTTGGACGCGGCTTCATAGATATGCAACATTTTTTGTGGAATGCAAAGGTGGCAAATCTCTCCAGCGATACAGTAGACTCGTCAGTGAAGATGCAATCCTGAAAAGTTTCTCCACTGTCGATCCATGCCTGGGCCTGGACCACTCTCTTGATCTTGTTGACATCCCTTATCATAGGGTACGCTCTGTAATGACATGGAATAATTTTATAGGTACTGTAGTTTCTTAAACACTTTAAACTCCTGTACTGTCCAGTACTAACCTCACACGTCCATATTTCCATCCAATTCTGAGTCTCATCTTCTTTATGCTGGTCTCGGATACAGTGAGATTGTGATTTTTCAGCAGAGTGTCTTTGACCCTTAAGGCACTCTTATCATTCTCTTCACTTATTTTGTCGACCAGAAGAGTTGTCTCCCTACAGTGTAAAGAAAAACAACAATCCTGTAAGTTACAGTGCAGTAGGCCACAAGTACAACACATCATTTACAGTACACAATAATAGATATACTGTATTTTATAGTTTTATAAATTGTTAAAAGTTGTGAATAACAACACAAGTCTGATGATATATTTTGCAGAATCACAAATAAGTTTATTGCTTGTGCGGTGCACACGCAGAGGAGAGTTTCAAAATAAAACCCTCCCAAAGACATGGTAGCATACAGGCATTATTTATACACAAAATACTAAACCCACGCCCCCTCTACAAGGTTGCTTGTCGTCACTACGTAAGCGTAAAAGGTAAACAAACTTATGCACACGAACACATCGAGTTAAAGCATTATTATGGGATGCATATTAGAAATGAAATGATTCAGCTAATATTCCTTATACAAGCCGGGGACTTTTACTCTACATACAGAACACATTGCCCCCCCCCCCCCGGACAGTGCCTATCTGTCTCGTATTTTCATAACATTGGCACTGTGCTCTTCTTCTCAAGGTTTTGTCAGTTAGCTGCTTGGTTTATTCTCACTTGAAAGTTGAAAGCAAAAACCTCATTCAAAAACGTCCATCTCATAACCCGTTCACTCAGACAAAACCTAAGATGGATGGTGACTTAAAATGGTTGCATAGATCCCAGTGCTGTTATGTCAGACCCCCCCCCCCTTACGTCATATTCTCACTTTGTCACTCCCTCCTTTTTTATTCTTAAAACATAGCTTTTGAGAATTAAGTTCATGATGATAGTCCAGGGATAACTCAGAGGACAAGGGTGCGTGCCCTTCACTGTCATAGTCTCGTAAGGCGCTGTGGCCAATATGTCTTTTGGAGTTGAATAACTGTGATCGGCATCTTCTTTCTTCAAGGGACTGCTGTTTTCTGGCATCTGTAAAGAGTGGCATCCGAATGGGGGAGTGGGTCGCACACCTGTGGATCATACCTTTGCAACACGTGACACACACATATATGACAACAAGTAACACCCCCACACATCCAAGCATTCAAAAGTTTTTGCTCCAAGTGATCTAAGCCATTCACCTAACCCCAAGGGTGATAATCTGTCACTTCCCTTTGTAAACCTCTTTTGGATCTCTTGTATTTTATCTAGTTCATGCTGCACATTACTACACTGATCTGGAATAAAAACACAACATTGTTCCTCAATTAGGACACATACCCCTCCTTTTGAAGCTAAAACATAGTCTAAAGCAATTCTGTTTTGTTTGGCCATAAGCCTAATCTAAACCTGTTCTTGGTTTAATGATAAAATGAAAACTGCAAAATTAAGGCCACATCCTTCCTGTAAATTGTTATCTAACTAAACATACATTTTTACACAGGTTTCATTGGTTGGTGGAGACACTTGACCCATAAATTGATTCTTGTTCCTAGTGTGTGATACACCCTTTAAAGAGGTTCCCTTAAAAAATTGGAAAAATACAGAAATTATACACATAATACTAAAAACCTTATTTTATGCAAGTAACCTTTCTTTGGATATGCAGTTTCTAGATATAAAAGAAATTGCATCTATCTCTATCATCATATATTTTCAGAATCATCACAACATTCTATTACTGAGAATTGAGGGGGTTTGGTATCTGTGGAAGCGAATGCGTGATCCTCACCCCTGCACGCATTGTATGCATCATTCACTCAGAATATCAGAATAGACGATGTCTGCGATGGTCAACATGGCTGACTTATGATCCTTTCCTTGTGGCTGACGCACACTCCTGGGTGACCCCCTCCTTTCGGTGGAGGTGCAACACACTTCTGGATCAAAGTTTTGCTGCACATGACACATACATAGAGAGTGATGAGTACTGTCAAAACACATACAAGAGCTTTCACAAGCCACGCTTCCAGGAAACCAATCCTCCCATCAAGGCTCAATTGTACATACACGTTAAATTTCTAACTTAACACACTCTAAAGAATAAAAATATTGAGTCTCTGAAAAAATGAAATGTTCTGATAAAACCGGGTCTTAGCCTGGAGTCTTATTTTCCTCGTTGGTTAACGGTTAGAGTTTTGACTCGGCAAGACGTTAACTTGATGCGACTGTGCTTTAGGTGACTTTGGTCTTTGGTGGCGCTGGAACGAGCTTTACGTGCTGTGGGTCCAGGAAAATGACTCTGCCGCTTTAATTGCTGTATTGGTGATTACTTTAGGCCTTTTCACCTGGGATGAAGAGCATGCTTGCGCAGGAAATATGTGACTATTAACCCCATCTCGAGTAGGTGCACTTTCAACTTTGCCTAGAGAGACTCAAAAAATGTATTAGTTGCATACAACTTATTGTTTTATTACCAATAACGTGGTCCTTAATTCGTTCCTTTGGACTGCTGATAGTCACAAGTCATCCCATATGTGTCTCATAGGGAGATAATTTATACGTAGGACTAAATTCTTGTATCAATGTGTTTACTCCTGTCTTAGCATCCACATATAGACAGAGGTATTCCCTATTAATGTTCCTAATTCGTTCCTCAAATTAAAACTAAGTAGCCAATGTGAACCTGACTTTGATACAATCTAAGTTCCTGAAACTTTGGGGCCTCATCCCTTGCCAAACCACTTGCTTCCATAATTAATTCTATCCTATCTGCAGGCCATATCCCTATACCTGGGAAACTGCCAGAGTTTGTCCCAATCTTCAAAAGTGGGGACAAAAAACACTGTCTCAAACTACAGGCCAATCTCTCTTTTCCCAATACTATCCACTGTTATGGAAAAATATTCCCTCCCAATTAAACAATTATTTTACCCATACAAATTTCCCTAGCCCATCCCTATCTCGCTTTTACCCCAAACACTCCACTGTAACTAGTCTGCTAAAAAATTTGAAATGCCTTGTATATAATGCATACCTTATTCACTTATGTAACTGCTTTTGCAACTATGTATCCCCTGTATTTAACCCCATGCACAAGACATACCCACAAATGAGAGGTGACTCCCAAATTCATCCCTTCCTGGCAAACCCATTCTAGATTACACAGCAATTTTTGACAATAACCACTGCTTACGGACACATTTGGAAAAAATAAATGGTTAAAAGTTATACCATACATCACATTCAGTTAATAGACAAATGATTTTGTATAAGAGTTCACACTAATGTCTTGCTTTATATAATCTCTTTGCACAGTGCTGAGCACACGGTCAGCTTTATAATTCTAAAGACACTCTGCATATTCATCTGACTAAAGACAAATGATTTTATAAGCTTGTTTCTGGGCGTTTCGCCAATTGACCCTGAAAAGATAAGATAACGGTACACCACGGCTTCTTCCTGAAAAATAATAATTATTGAATTGGAACTTTTGCTTAAAGTTTAAATACATGGAGCTTTATCCAGAGCCCTAAGAACTACATTTTTTTATGGCCTCTCAAAAATTAACCCACAGGCTTTTATATAGCTAAGGTTTATATAACTTCTTAACACACAAATAACTCCACACGCTCATGCTATCTCCCTCCACTCATTTCTTTTTAATGCCTTCTGTTTTGAACTTTCATAGTTTCACTGACTTCATTCACTACAAATTTATGCTATCCTGTTGCAATTCTGTCCTTTCTCAAGCTACACAAACCTATTTCTCTCCATTAATCAACACTCACGAGTCTAACCCCACACTAACTCTTCCTTCACCTCACCTCAGGACTTTTGCTGACTATTTTAAGCAAGAGGTTGAATCCATACACCAGAACATTCCCTCTCTTTCCTACACCGCTTCCTACTCTCTTCCTGCTTTCCTTGACTCTTTTTCCACTGTCTCAAAAGAGAATGTCACCATCACTGTTGATCTCCTTTCTCCCTCTAATCTGCTACATTTCCATTCTCCTTCCAACATGTAATAGTTATACCATGACTCAAAAATAGCAAGCTTGACCCTACCTGTCTTTCTAACTACTGAACTTGTCTTGTATTCTCTTGCTTGCTCCATTTTCTCAACACCCATTCTCTCCTTAACCCTCTACAATCTGACTTCTGCACTGCTCCCTCCATGGAGACAATTCCCATTAAAATAACTGATGACCTATATGCTGCCCCAGACAGAGGTCATTACACTCTGCTCCTATTACTCCACCTCTCTGAAGCATTTGCCTCTGTGGATCACACTCTTCTCTTTTCTCTGTACACACTCTCTCTAGGTGACCTAATAACATCTCTTAGGTTTAAATATCACCACTATGCTGACAACACCCTCATTTACTTTTCAACCCCTGACCTTACACCTGCCATACAAACCTAAGTTTCTGAATGTCTCTCTGTTATCTCATCCTGGAAGGCCCTCTTTCGCCTTAACTTTAACATGGCAAAAACAGAGTTCCTCATACTTCCTCCCAAACCTGACCCTATTATCTCCTTCCACATTACTCTTGAATCTTCCATGCAGTAGCTCAAGCACGCTGCTTAGGGGTCATTCCCTCAACTCCTCTCTCATATTCTCCTCTTTCATTCAAAACATTTCTATAACTGTCGCTTTTTCCTCCACAATATCACAAAAATGCAACTGTTCCTCTGTTGCTCAACTGTTAAAAACTCTGATTCAGACCCTCATTCTCTCCCCTCTTGATTACTGTAATCCCCTGCTATCCCAGCTTCCTGACTTTCACCTGTCTTCCCTACTATCTCTCCCAAACGCTGCTGCCAGAATCACTCTACTCTTTAAACTCTGATTCTGCATTTCCCCGCTCCTGAAATTCCTCTCCTGGCTTCTAATCAAATCCTACTGTTTCTGTATGCTCTCCCTACCTACCAATTAGATTGTAAGCTCCTCAGAGCAGGGACTTCTCTTCCTTAATGTTACTTTTATGTCTGGATCACTTATTCCATGACCTCTTACCCTTACCCTTTGCTACCTATATGATTACGACGTGCACCACGCCTGTGAAGCGCTATGCATATTAATGGCGTTATTTACATAAAAACATACAATACAATATATACTTCAAACAATGCTTATGAGCTTTTACCCACATTTTTAAACACAAAATATTCCCAAACATCTTAATCCTCTAGAAATAAAATTGAAATGTGTTTTTACTCGTTAAACACAATACAGAACACACACAATACAAAAAACTTCTCTCATACACATTCAAACAACATCACAAAAATAACAAACAAATAAAAGAAAGACATTTCTCCCCTATTACCCCACAATTTCACCCTGCAACTATATTACTAAAAGTTCCCTTCTCTTTCTTTATTCTCATAAATAACCTGACTTTACAACTACTCTGATGCTCCGGAGCTTTTGAGTTAAACTTTCGTATCTTAGCACATTCCTCGCGCTGGAGAAAAAAGTGGTGGCACGCTCTGTGCTGCTGCGATTCTGATTCTCTTTCTTGCAGACATTTGATTTCATTGTGAGCAAATAATATTCATGTTTTTGTACGTACTTGCAAGTTTTTGGATGGTGATTTGTGCACACAGGTGATACTTAGCATGGTTTATCTTTCACACAGGTAATCATTCAGGAAAAATTCATTAGGGTATCAAATCCATCTAGCCACTCTCCATTAAGGGCGTAACAATTTTACTTGCCGGCACCGAAACTTGAGTTTATATCAGGAAATGATTTATAACGACTTATTGCATGTGGGGAAATGGAAGGAAAAGCTTATACGTTCATAACTGATTTGTGCGGCGTCCGCCAGCCCGGCCTGCCATGCATGACTTTTGCCACAAAAACCTCATAAACTCCAAAGATTTATACTACCACAGAAACACAGGGATTACTGAAAGTTAGAAGGTTCCACTATGAGCCCTTGCGTGCGCATTCTTACGAATAAGAAAACCGGTGCGGCTGCTCATAGGTTCACGCTTCCTTCCATAGTAATTTATTGCAAACAAACTTTTTTCATTGGGGTGGCATGTTTTTCACTGGGACTTGCATGTGTATTTTCATTTGAACTTGCATATATTTTCATTGGCCAACAAAACATATTTATATTGTCTCTTCTTGTTCTCTGTATCCATTCTTTATTATTTTTGTCTGCAGACACACAACCTCTAACGGCAAATTTTTTAGAACTTTGGTTTTCCATTATTCTCCTATTACAGTAATCACATTTAATTGACCTGTACAATACACCTGATACAATAATCAGCGCAAGCTGATTACGTACAACTCTTTCGGCATGTTATTGTTCTGATTTTTTCACCATAACTATACCCAAGAAACACTTGAATTACTTCAGCGGGTCCAACCCAGTCCTGATAAACCTTATACTTTTATAACATGGATACAGATAAGACCTTCTAAACAGATATCCATAAATAAACTCACTTGGTATGTTAATGACAAGACAGAGCAAATGTACAATCAGGGACCCTTCCTGCTCAGACAACAAAAATATTTATCACAACCCAGGACAGTCTGAAAAACAATCCCTTAAGCACACAAACACTCACCTTCATCACCAAAACACCAAAAATTTTAACGGGACTCTCACCTTAATCCCAATAAAACTTAACATCTATAACACTTTAAAATGGATACAGGAACAGACAAAATAAACTTATTTGACACTGCTAGGTTAACCCGTCAACACAGATTGAGACACTCTTCAAAACACATCTCTCTACACATTACTCAAAACAACTTTTTAAACTCAGGCTTTCCACAAAAGGTGCCTTTTACCTTAATTCTTACGAGCGCTCAGATTTGAGTGACCGAGGAGTGGTTTTTTCAGGTGCTCAGCTTCCGGTATTTCTGGGTTTCTATTCTGGGCGCCATCTGTTAAAAGTTGTGAATAACAACACAAGTCTGATGATATATTTTGCAGAATCACAAATAAGTTTATTGCTTGTGCGGTGCACACGCAGAGGAGAGTTTCAAAATAAAACCCTCCCAAAGACATGGTAGCATACAGGCATTATTTATACACAAAATACTAAACCCACGCTCCCTCTACAAGGTTGCGTGTCGTCACTACGTAAGCGTAAAAGGTAAACAAACTTATGCACACGAACACATCGAGTTAAAGCATTATTATGGGATACATACAGAACACATTGCCCCCCCCCCCCTCGGACAGTGCCTATCTGTCTCGTATTTTCATAACATTGGCACTGTGCTCTTCTTCTCAAGGTTTTGTCAGTTAGCTGCTTGGTTTATTCTCACTTGAAAGTTGAAAGCAAAAACCTCATTCAAAAACGTCCATCTCATAACCTGTTCACTCAGACAAAACCTTAGATGGATGGTGACTTAAAATGGTTACATAGATCCCAGTGCTGTTATGTCAGACCCCCCCATACGTCATATTCTCACTTTGTCAAAATATACTGCGATATAAACAATAGATCAATAATATATAGTTATATTAATATGCAGCAATATAAACAGTAATAGATATATACACAGTATAATATACTTACGCGTTAGTTACCGTTGGTGTTCTCGTGTGTTGTTTGGTCTTACCGTGGGCATGATAGCTCAATGTGGTTGCTGGTACAACACGGCCAGAAGCACCTAACCAGCGTTGGATATCTGCAATTCGTTGTCTGCTCGTGTACATATCCTTAATTCTCATGCTGAGATCCTTTGAAATCTTTTTAACAGGCATAGCTGCGAGTAGAAAGAAATCCAAGCACAAGAATGTATATTCGATGTTTAGTCTGTGTATTCAATGTGCAGTGAATCCACAAAATGGATGGTGTATTTATACGTTAATGACTCACATTAGAGTACGCCCACTTTTAACACCTGTACCTCGTTGCCATGCATGAAAGGTTGCACACTTTGCATAGCCCACCACTCGATGATCTGTATCTGAACTTTCCCTTGTCCAGATACTGCATTGTGCCATCTGCTTCCATGGATCAACCCCGATTCTACGGAGGCAGGAACCCACTCGCCTCTGCCGTGCCTGTCATGCAGAAAAAGCGAAAGCCGGGATCCATTTCCAAGCCAAGGCCAAAGCGAAAAGCTAAGGCTAATAAAGAAAACCTTCTGCTGACCCCAAAGGCTAAGGGTTTTAAGAAGCCTTATTATGTCAAGAAGAAATTCGGAGATGTACACTCAAAGCAAAACAAATGGCAGCCATCCCATCGAACCCGCAGGCCACTTCCTCCATTACGCTTAGACGACTCTGCCGCTGCTCTCCCAGAAACCCACAGCCCATCTTCTCCACTACTCTTTGACGCTGCTGCTGCTCTCCCGGGAATCCACAGGTCACTTTTTCCATTACGCTTAGACGACTCTGCCGCTTCTCTCCCGGAAATCCACAGGTCACTTTCTCCATCCCTCTTCGACGATGCTGCCGCTTCTCTCCAGGGAACCCCCATCTCATCCTCCGTAGCACCCATCCACCCAGATGTCCACACCACCCCATGCACAAGATCCAGCTCGTTAGACCGCATGCTGAATGGGTTAAGTGTCGATATCCCCGGGAACTCTACTATGCTGGTAAAGATAGATCTTCTTTTAGAGACCATGCTAAATATGGATCAACGGATGGAGAATATGGATCAACGGATGGAGAAGATAGAGACTGACATATCGGGGATACATCATTTGCTCGGAGTTCATGCCCCTGTATCTCCGCCGCCGGAGCAGGAAGGTGGCATGGATGGGATGAATGGGACCTTCGACCACCCTACATCACCAAGCGCAACCCCTCCACCAGAAGAATTTGTGTACATGTATGCCATTGACGAGGATGACATGACAACCCCGTCAAGACCATGCCAGGAGACAACACGCGACCAAGACAGGAGGAAAGCATCCTCCCAGACAACCTACCCTCGCCCGCTGCCACAAGCGCACCCACTCCCAGAAGAACATCCGCTCGCAGAATCCAACCCACATACGTTTGCATTGAGACGGTGCCCGACGTCATCCTGCGCGAGCTGCCCCAGCCACTCAGGGAGAAGTATAGGGTAATAAGTGCTGGTTTACCCCAGAAGCATGGCATGTTAATTATCAAGCACCACGTGTCCTACTTGGTGTGCTGCGGGTGGGCCAACAATGTAAACTACTAAGGAAATCGCAAGAAAAGGGCGCTTCCTGAAAATTTAAGAAGGACTATTGTGGAGGAATTGCGGCGCTATTTTTCAATTACAGATCCTGTAATAAAAATCGTGAGAGACTCCATTAATGGCATTTTGCGTCATACAAGGCATCGGCCCTGGAAGGACAATCTGGTGGGGATCGAATTCGCGTGACTGTTCAAATGTTGTTTAATTTTTGACTTGTTGCTTGTTTTAACTTGTATTAATAAAGAAATGTTTTTACTTACACAAGACCTGCACAACTCCAGTTATCGAGGGCTGCAAACAGGCCCGTTTTTCATAACCGGCCTGTTTGAGGCCCTTGAGGACTGGAGTTGTGCAGGCCTGACTTACTGTTCAGTACAACATCCTACTGTAAATGTTTTGACTTTCTGCACTTCAATAAAGGAAATGTTGCTAGTTTGAAATTGTATTCATACTGTACATAAAAGTTTTTACTAGCAGTACACCATACACCTGTAAATGTTTTGAATTGCTGTACACTTTAAATATTTTTAAATTGTATTTTTAAATAAATGTTTTTACTTACTCCATAAATGTTTTTGTACTTACTCCACCAATAAAAGAAAATGTTGATTTGTTTTAAATTGTTCCATTGTCTCCTTTTATACTGTAACAGTGTTTCTAGAACATACAGTACTGTCCAGGCGTACTGTACTGTATACTGTAGGCATGCTCAGTACATCACAAGAGTATTAAAACAATACATGCTGTACGGGTATAGAATACACATGTACTGGAATACATGTAGAATAAATGCATACGTTTTATTTTTCGGGTTTATTATACAGTATGTATAAAAAAAAGTATTGTATACTGTCTGGAAACAGCATACTATTTCAGGTTTTCTATGAAGCTCTCAGTTATTCTATCATAATCAATAACAACGGCCACTAAACTGTAGACTCCGGTACGTGGTTTTTTAAATCCGATTCAGCAATGTGCAGGCATCGTTACACAAAGCGATATTAGCCATCGAAATCCCTCCATTGCCGTTTTCCGCATGAGATGACAAAGTTTTCTTTTCTGAGGAAAAACAAAAGTACAAGTTTTACTGTAATGGTCAGTCAGCCCCTAAAGAAGTTCCCACAGTCAGTCCCACCAATAATTTTCTCGGGGGGCGTCTCCTGTTCACATGCGCATGCGCCTACTGTAGATGTGATGACACGCATATGCATTTCAAGAAGGTTCCAATGCGCATGCGCCTAGCTTTCCACCAATTGTTCAGTATCTACTGTAGAAGCTGCTCAGCCAATGATATTGCTTACAGGAGAATCGCTTGACTGTGCATTGATATTGATATTTAAAAAAAAGAATAAAATACGGCAATATTACTCACCATAGACTTTGCCAATCAGCTGGTGCCGAGCCACTGCCAGTCCCATATTCTTGATTATACACGTCGTTGACAGGTGACAGCGGGACTACTACACCTGTAGTTGATAGCTGATGAGGCTGGAAATCGCTTTGGTACATGCAAGCTTGCTGGAATCTGTACGCGAAATCCGTCTCAGGTTGCAGGTATCCGGGCGGGGACAGACAGCAAGGGTTGCCGGTCACCAGGTTTTCACTGACGGTCAGACCGTTATTGGAAGCTGGCGCATTGCTTGCCAGCGACTGATGTTTCTTAGTTGGTTTTAACATGTCCTTTCGCCTTTTGAAGTCTCCATGATCAAAGATACGGGAAAAATCTGGTGCTACACACCAATACCCTCCTTTAACACCGGGATCAATACGGAAAAAACACGGATCGATACACAACTTTTTCCTTATTGCACGCTTCCACACATGAGCATCTGGTGAAAATTTGTAAAAGTCATAGTTTTCGATAAAATACTGATAAATTTGACCAACTGTTGCCATCTTATCATCTGTTGCATTAATCGCGGTCCATATTAAATAAGCGTACGTTATGTCGGGTTTTTGGAACACGGACTGCAGTGGTGCACTCATGTCGGGACTCTCAGGACAATAAAACAACACCAGACACTGCGCATGTATTTTTTAATATGAAAAGCCTAAATTGATACATTATTGTAACTTCTTCAGTACCAAGGTCAATTTACAATGGGCCACTGTGGTATTTTTTTACACACCTGCAAGTCAACACATTACTGAAGCACTTGCGCATTACAATTCATGAATATCTGCCACCTGGCGGATACGCGAAGAATTGCAACCAATTAAATCCGAACCATTATCAATAAACACATCAACCGCGGGTGACGCCGGCATGAATGCGGCATGAACGCAGTGAAGTGCGTGGCATTCGGAAAAAATCCCCGAAAAAATCAGAGATGTTAGAGAATAAAAGGGGCCGCGGCTGTATATCAACTTTTTGCCCATAATATTACTTCATTATTGTAATTTAAGCCTAAAAATATATTTTATTAGTGGGAATATTCAGCTCGCTTTACACTGTGAAACCTGAGACTTAAGTCATGTGAAGGTTGAGTACCACATTATAGGACCTTGTATACTTCCAGTGAGGGCACGATGGGAGTAGGGCACAGAGAGAAAGCGTTACAGGATCCATAGTTAACCTTATTTCTTTCTTTTCCCCCTCATACCCAGGAGTTACACCTCCTGTAGGTGCAGGCAGACAGTTTTATTATACCAATGTTTTGTTTTGTTTTTTTTTCTCCTGAAAATATTCTGAAAGCTTGATTTCTTATTTAAATTTGGCTTTTAATACCAGTTTTGTTGTTCTACCCCATAGTAGTATTCAAGGCCAGTCACATGCCATAGTAGCGTGCCCTACCCCAGAGGCAGTCCTTATTGAAAAAATATGCCCATCAGACAATGGCAGTCTCTAATACCTCTCTTGCCATTTAATTCTGATTATGTTGGGCTAATCTCTCCCATACTTGGTGGCCATGAAGCTCTGTAGCACTGCACTATAACCATATCTTGCTTCATGCCCTGGAGTCTGTCAGCGAAGCACAAAATCTAGTTTCATGGGTCATTGAGCACATTAGCTCAGTAATCTTTTCTGTGCAGTTTTCTTGCTTTGTAGTTAGTACTCCAGCGGACTTTACCGTACATCTACAGTGAGAACAAGTTTATTACAGTAAATCCAACTAGTTAATTAAGACGCTAAAGGTGTACAAGAGTTTAGAAATGGCCAATAAATTAGCAAATGTAAAAATGCAAAAATGAACATATAGATTGGTTCTTAAACCTGGCCTTGTTGTGTTTTATTCATGATAGGATTAAGAATAATTAATGTGATCTGTAAAACATGTTTTGAAGTGAATCTTCTTTGCTGGCACCTACCTACAAAAATTTCGCTTGGACAAATCTGCTTCATGGTGACGGAAGTGTGTAACGGAAGTGATGTCTTCCTCCACATGCATGCACAAAAGCCGGTAGCACCTTCCTCTTCGTGCATCCGCAGAAGCAGCCGGCACCCCCAGCGCATGCGCAGTGGGGCACACACAGTTTTTCAAGCTTCTAGGACAATGGTTCACATCTACTAAGTGGTGCTAAGATGCAAGCCAACATATGACCTACAGTAGCCACTTGAATGGGCCGCATGCTGCCTTATTGCTTAGAGCACAGTGTGGTACATTTTGGGTTTTATTGTCAAGCACAAAAAAATATCTTTGGATTAGAGTAACAGTAAGTACATCTGTAAAAAGGAAAAAAAATTCTCAGAATAAATTGCTGCACATCTTATCTTATTAATGTCTAACATTACTGACACCTGCTTTAGCTTCAGATAGTGGTTTGGGGAGTTGGGGTGGAATTATGGGAAATACACAATAATGTAAATGATTAAAGTCTGTGTCTGTCAATTTGCCTCGTTTTTGTGGTGTCAAAGAAGCATCTACTATGTCTGACCTGGAGTTAACTGGATAATAACCTGAATCAAATTAAAAGAAAACGGGGTGTGTGCCGAGCACGCACATTCTAAGTGAAAGTTCTGTGTGCTTTGTCACTGAAATTGTATTTTGTTTTTGATTGAATGAAAGACTTTTGTGAGTATAGATACAATTTCAATGACAAAACACAAAAGTTTCACTTGAAATAAGCGTGGTCGCCCCACACCCTTTCCTTTTTGTGGGAGGTTACATTCGCTATTTAAAATCCAGATGATCAAAGCCCCTCTGCATTCGGATTATTGTGTTAAAGACGGCAAAATACTGTGTACTTGGATATCCATTCTACAATTAACCAACATTTGTACATTAGTAGAAAGGTACATCTATGTAAATAGCTGGTTTATGTGTTATTATTAGTAGTAGTATAATAACTAGCTGAGTCATAGAGGCAGTGTCGGCTGGTCCTTGTACAAGACCCTAAACAAGATGAATGTCTAAGGCTTTTTTTGTTATCTAGTTTCTCCATGAGATAATTGTATGAAATCTATTATCTCATATTATAATATACTATGCACGGACAGAGCTTTATACTAAGTTCCTTAAATACTGTATATATTTTTTGTAATCCTCTTTTTTTTTTTTTCCTTCCTTAAATTAATTTCATTTCAGTATTTTGAATTCGATTTTCCTTTCTGGTGTCTTCTCATGTACTTGTGATGCTCCATTTGTATATTTTGAGAAATAAAATGTTCATTTAGCACTGGCCATCTCTCGACTCCATGAGTTCTCTAATATTGCCTAGTTAAATCGGTGGGTTTTGTTAGTCTAATCTTCCCGTGCTTCATGTATGATGAAGATTTAAACTTTTGTGTGTATGTATGTATATATATATATATACATATACATATATATATGTATGTATATATATATATATATACATATATATATATATATTCGCCATGTTCACTAGTAAAACTAGGAAACAATTTAAGTATTTATACTACATGTAGTTACCTGAAATAATAATGGAGATAGTGAAGGCAGCAGTTGTTTTAAGTGCTGCAGCGAGGCATCATTATTAGCCATCACAATGGATTCGTATAATGCACATAGTTTTGACTACATTGCATCAAATGGCCTACATTTACATTATTCTAAACATTTGTTTTATGTCTTCTATTTAGATTTCCTTTTCAAATTTCTGGTTATTGGAAATGCTGGAACTGGCAAGTCCTGCTTACTTCATCAGTTTATTGAGAAGAAATGTAAGTATTGTAATCTTGAGCTAAAGCTATTCTTTATGTAGAAAACAATAGTCCTACTTGGCGCTGATCTCAGATGAGGGTGCACAAGAAAAAAGAAAAATAAATTGTGTAAAATACCTCTGTCAGTGGATACAGATCCTCAAACTCCACTCACCAATATAATTATATATACATATATAATATTACTAGGTGAAACGAAAAAATGTGTAGAACAGGTGAAAGTAAACCTTGTATACCAATAATGTTACATAGTTGCATAATAGATGAGGTTGAAAAAAGACATGCGTCCATCAAGTTCAACCTATGCTAAATATAGACGACAGATACGTTATCCTATAGCCGTACTTACAGTATATTGATCCAAAGGAATGTAAACAAAAAAACCACAGTGAAATATCATCCAGCGATATCTCATAAGGGGACAAATAAATTCCTTCCTGACTCCAAGAATTGGCAAACAGATTGCTCTCTGGAACAACATCCTTCCCGTGTTAACTTATTTGGTATATCCTTGTATACCTTTCCTTTCTAAAATGTCCAATTTAATTTTTTTTTATTTTTTTTAAACAAATCTATTGTATCTGTTATCACAGTCTCCATGGGTAATGAATTCCACATTTTAACTGCCCTTACTGTAAGGAACCCTTTCCTTTGTTGCTGGTGAAATCTCCTTTCCTCCAACCTTAAGGGATGACCCCATGTCCTTTGTACTGCCCGTGGGATGAATAGTTCTTTTGAAAGCTCCTTGTACGGTCTCCGGATATATTTGTATATAGTTATCATCAATGGTCGACAAATCACCCAAAAATCTACTCGCCGAACAAAAAAAATCTACTCGCCACCTAGTCCCGCCCCCAACCCCGCCCTAGTCCCACCCCAGCACCGCACCTAGTCCCACCCCAGCACCGCACCTAGTCCCACCCCAGCACCGCACCTAGTCCCACCCCAGCACCGCACCTAGTCCCGCCCCCAGGCCCGCTTGAAATTTTTTTTTTTTTAATAAATACTTAGTAAGAACATTCGTTTTTGACATAAGTTTAGTTATTGTATTACATTATACTATTAGTCCTGGTTAAGTTGTGTGTAAATGACAGATTTACAAAAAAAGCCAGATGTGAATGACTAGTTTCCTGCACCCTTTATCCAGTGTCTGGATGCCCCCAATTCACAATATCTAAAGCAGCAATCCCACCTGGGATCTTACCTGATCCGCAGTCCCTCAATGTCCAGGTACCTCATTCCCGCAATGTTATAAGTTGGAGGGGAGGTGTTCTCTACCTGTCTTCTGGGTTAGTGTGACGATTCAGGGGATTCCTTCCCCTGCTTTTCCCTCTGTCCCATCTCCTGCCAATCCCTCTACTCTTCCTCACTCTTGTCCCGTTCCGTCTACCTCTCTCCCACTACCTCAGCGTATACCCCGCAGGTCTCGCACGGTCCTCGAGCCCCTGCAGTGACGCTCCCTGATGCCCGCGGCCAGTACCTCACCTTCCCGGGCGGCCCCGTCCGCTCCTCTGCCTTCCTCCAGCGGGATGCCTGCGGCGCTCCCCGCGCCTTGTGACGCGGAATGTGCGCGTGCTCCCTCAGCTCACAGAGGGCGCGCGCACACGCTCCTCCTCTGGGCTCTGTCGCCCTTCTGCTCCCTCCTCTCAGTCCCTGCGGGCCATCTCCCTGTCACAGCCTGTGAGCGCGCACCCTCAACTTACAGAGGGCGTGCGCACACGCTCCTCTTATTTGGCCGGTCACGTTCCTGACTCCTCCTCCCAATCCCTACAGGCCATTCCTCTGACTGCCCCTTCTGTCTCCTCCTCTTCTCTCCCTGACCTATCTCTGTTGTCTCCCACTTTTCTCTCTGCTCCTCCCCTCTCTCCTATTGGTGTGTCTCCCTTTATAATCCCTGCCTGTCCTCTTCTTCCTCGCTCTGCATAGTTCCTGTTTCCCTGTGTGTGCTGACCTATGCTGTGCTCCCTCTGTGTCCCTGCTGTATCCTGCTCCTGTGTTTACTTTGGATTTCCCTGGCTTTTGACCCCTGCTTGTCCTGGGCCACTCTGCTCTCTGTACCCCTTTGAACCTTGCTACGAACTCTACGACGCTTACCTCTGGCATCCTTGGACCTGGCTTTGTACCCTGACGACTCTACCCTCTGGACCCCTGGACATTGGCACACGGACACGACTATTCTTACGCTTATGCTTACTCCAACAGACGTTGCAAGTATCATTAACAACTCTCTCTACAGGCCCAGCAACGCTATACCACATTCCGGGCTTGCTCCCACTGCTGTGGGTGTGTGGTGTAATACCGTTCCCACCTCACTACTGGGGTCTTGCCAGGTCTACGGGCATACAGGCGTGACAGTTAGGTGGGATTCCGATGCCTCCCGTCTGAAGCTTGAGAGTCAGATCTGGAAGAAAGCAGTACAGTATAGGTTATTTC
Source organism: Ascaphus truei (assembly GCF_040206685.1). NCBI lineage: Eukaryota > Metazoa > Chordata > Amphibia > Anura > Ascaphidae > Ascaphus > Ascaphus truei. The sequence continues at coordinate 216,338,336 of NC_134486.1, forward strand.
GGTGTAGGTATAGGGCAGTTAAGATATACAGGGTAAATAAGATATCCATAGAGGGGTGGGAGGAGATGGGGGAGACAGAGAGAGGAGATGGGGAGGGTGACTTACTGGGTTGGGAGGGTGTGACTGATTGGGGGGTACCTCTGGTGTTCTACACACACACACTCTCTCCCATGCACACACACACACACTCACTGTCTGCCACACACTTACACTGTCTGCCACACACTTACACACTTACACTGTCTGCTACACACTTACACTGTCTGCCACACACTTACACTGTCTGCCACACACTTACACTGTCTGCCACACACTCACACTGTCTGCCACACACTCACACTGTCTGCCACATACTCACACTGTCTGCCACACACTCACACTGTCTGACACACACTCACACTGTCTGACACACACTCACACTGTCTGACACACACACTCACACAACGTTGAGCAGAAGAAGCAGCAGCTCCCCCCACCTCCGGTAGCTCACAAGAAAGTTTACAGAAGTAGCCGACACCACAGAAGAAGCCGACACCACAGATGACCCCCCTCCCCCCCCCCCCTCTCTCAGCTCACGGGGACCAGGGGGGATGCGAGGACTGGGGGGAAACACACCCGCTACCATCTCCCACCTAGCGGGTAGACACGGGAACCTGGGGGGAAGAGAGGACTGGGGGGGAGGAAGCGAGGACTAGGGGGGGGGTAGAAACGAAGAGAGGAAAGGCCGCGACCAGCACCACACTGCCCTCACGCCCATCTCCCGCCCCACGCGGGCAGCCACGGGGACCAGGGGGGAAGCAGGGACTGGGGGGGAACACCCCCGCTACCATCTCCCACCTAGCGGGTAGACACGGGAACCTGGGGGGAAGCGAGGACTGGAGGGGGGGGAGCGAGGGCGGGGGGGGGAAAGGTGGGGAACACCCTGCTACCATCACCCACTCCGTTGGCAGACATGGGGACAGGGAGGGAAAGCGGGGACAGGGAGGGGGGGGATGCAATGGAGTACTAACCTCTTCAAGCAGCAGGAAGAGGATGTGCCTGCGTGGCTTGAGCCTGGATGGAAAAAAAAAAATCAGGCTGCCGGATTTTTTTTTTCAGCGCGAGCAGGGAAATTGTTTACTTCCATCCATTGCCCATTTAATGCAAGATAAGATCTTGTTTGCCTTTGCAGCTAATGCATGACTTTGGGCACTATTGCTAAGCCTGCAGTCTACAAGCACTCCTAAATCCTTCTCCATCAAGGATTCCCCTAATTTATCCCCATTCATTTGTAAGTCGTCTATTTATTCTTGCTTCCCAAATGCATAACCTTACATATCTGTATTAAACCTCATCTGCTATTTACCTGCCCACGTTTCCAGTCTCTCCAAGTCCTTCTGGAGAGAAGTGACATCCTGCTCTGATTCTACTACCTTACACAATTTAGTATCATCAGCCAAGATGGAGACTTTGCTTTCTATGCCAACCTCAAGGTCATTAATTAGCCAGTTAAAAAGCAGGGGTCCCAGTACCAGATTCACCTTGATAAAGGACTGTAGAGGTCCGAAACACGTAGGTGTGTTTGTTATTTTGTTCTGATCCTATTAAACAGCTTATTTTTTGGTACGTATCCCTGTTGGTGTCATTGCTGTTCTACGGCTGGACTTGGTGCTTTGTTTTTCCTTCATTGTTCTACGTCCCAGTACCAATCCCTGAGGTACTCCACTCACGACTTTAGCCCAAACTGAAAAAGTTCAATTTATGACAACCCTCTGTCTATCCTTCAACCAGTTTTCAATCCAGGTGCATATATTTATACTGAGTCCATTTTGCTTTATTTTGTACACCAACCTCCTTGTGTGGAACCGTATCAAAATCCTTTGCAAAATCTAAGTAGACCACATCAACTGTATCACCCTGGTCTAAATTCTCACTTACCTCCTCAAAGAAACAAATAAGGTTAGTTTGGCAAGACCTATCCTTCATAAATCCATGCTGACTATTACTAATTTTGTTTTCCATTATGTATTCCTGAATATTATCCCGTATTAAACCTTCAAGTAGCTTCCCACTATTGAAGTCAGGCTTACAGGTCTGTAATTCCCTGGTTGGGATCTAGCTCCCCTTTTAAATGTAGGTACCACATCTGCTTTATGCCAATCTTCTCGTACTGAGCCTGTGGAAAAGGAGTCCTTGAATATTAAATGTGATGGTTTGGCTACTACTAAACGTAACTCCTTAAGAACGCTTGGATGTATGCCATCGGGGCCATGTGCCTTATTTACTTGCATTTTATCAAGCCGCCTATGAACTTTTTCCTCATTTAACCAATTGTTTGTTAATATAGAGGTTGTGGCTTCCTCCTACTGCACTACTATTGAAATTGATTCTTCCCTGGTAAACACAGAGGCAAACAATTTGTTTAATACCTTTGCTTTTTCCTTATCTTCCATAATCTGCCTGCCAATCTCACACTGAAAGGGTCCTATATTTTCTTTCCTCTTTTTTTTTTTGTTATTAAGATACTTAAAGAACTTTTTAGGGTTGATCTTACTTTCTATTGCAATCCTTTTTTCATTATCCATTTTTGCTTATTTGGTTGCCCTTTTGCAACTTTTGTTATATTCCTTATAATTCTGATATGATGCCTCTGTCCCTTCTGACTTCAAGAATCTAAACGCCTGCCTCTTCTTTTCCATTTCCACCCCTACTTGTTTATTTAGCCACATTGGTTTTGACTTATTTCTTTTATACTTATTACGCAAGGTTAAACACTAAGGCTGCACTTATTGTGACGGCGACATGACGTTGCTCGAATACAAAACAATTTACTCCGTCGCCAGAGCTTATAGTAAGCGCGACAGAGCGTCTGGAAAAGTGGTAGCCAGGTCCATTTGATTTTTTTGGAGACAGTCGACACGTGTGACTATCTCTAAATCAATCAAATTGCGCGGCCCGCCCCCTTTAGTGACGTCACTGGTACCCCTGGAAAGGCAAGAACACAAAAATACTGAATTGTCGCAGTCTCAGTGGTGCATAAACGACAGTTGGGTCCAAGAGCTGATATTCTAGGACAGGGGTGGGGAACACGGCCCGCGAAATCATTTGGTCCGGCCCCCGGGAAGCAAGCCTGCAAGAATGGTTAAAAAAAAAATTAAAAAAAACCTCCCCCTTTCCTGATTGGCTGCCCGTGCTGTCACTCTGCCAAGATTTTTTTTGGCCCGCCTCTTCTTACAGCACTGCCCCCCTCCCTTCTCTCCTCCAGTAATGCCGGGCTCCTTAGGCTCCGCCCCTCTGTCCCTCCCTTTAGGCTCCGCGGGCCTGCCAGTCTCTCAGCTGCACTGGCTACCTATGCTGCTCCAGCAGCCCATCCACGGGCCCCAGGTAACCCACATGCCCCCTTATACCCCCTCCCAGGCACCTTACCCGCCCCAAGGGGGGAGAGGCCTTATTTTTGTGTGTGTTTGCAGAGGTGGGCTTATGTTGTGTGTGTGTGTGTGTGTGTGTGTGTGTGTGTGTGGCACTGGCACTGGCACTTTCACTGTGTGTCACTGTCTGTGTGTGTGTCACTTTCACTGTGTGTGTGTCTCACGGTCTCTGTGTGTGTGTCTCACGGTCTCTGTGTGTGTGTCTCACGGTCTCTGTGTGTCTCACGGTCTCTGTGTGTCTCACGGTCTCTGTGTGTCTCACGGTCTCTGTGTGTCTCACGGTCTCTGTGTGTCTCACGGTCTCTGTGTGTCTCACGGTCTCTGTGTGTCTCACGGTCTCTGTGTGTCTCACTGTCTCTGTGTGTCTCACTGTCTCTGTGTGTCTCACTCTCTGTGTGTCTCACTGTCTCTCTGTGTGTCTCGCTGTCTCTCT